>NC_060211.1:82659782-82966086 GCF_021130785.1 Homalodisca vitripennis
GATTGTAAATGATTCACACTCGGCAAATACCATTAAACTTATTAAAAAAGGAGATAATGTCAGAGCAATGTGAAGTTGTTCTCTACTCATCCGCATCAGTGCTGCCAACCGTTTGACTCGAATAATTCTACAGAAATAATGAAGTTACATAGATACGCAAATTTTTCAGACCATCTAAATCGGTAGTTTAGTTCATGCTCAAGTAATAAAAGTTGGACAGTATATAACTACAAAACACTAGATTATTTTGATAAACCATGTAAAACTATAAATAAAATAAATTTAATAAAACAAAGATGCTATGAAGCAAACAAAATCAGAGGTAACGGGTAGAAATTGGGAATCAATCTACACGAGACATTTCTGTGACGTCATTCCCGATAATGGATCGTCATATCTCTCGATGGACTGAGAGGGACAAAATGTTTTTGTGTTATTTATGAAACTTCTGTCAGATCGACTGGACGATTGTATGCTTAATGTCTCAGCGTTATTATTGTACTCATAAAGATATATTATTGTTGTAAGAATGAAATTGGAATTACTAATTTGTCGAGTTATGTTTATTTGGAAAAACTAGTTCCCATAATTTTACACGCAATTCTCAGTATTTTATACTAACACATGTGCATATGCACCTCCTCTTTGAAAAGCATTCCTTTAGTTACACATTGTAACTTATTGATGAACGCTAGTGTACTTTGATAAGTATTTTCATTTCCAAATGCACTTTCGAATAGTTTCATATTTCAGACCAAAGTGCAGTGTGTCGAGGCGAATAAATTCTCCTCTTTTATTTTAGTAAACATTCTGTACAAAGTAATTATGGAACGGATTGGAATAAGCTATTACTTTTTTTGGTTTTAAATGTCAATCAATGATTTAGTACTTTTTGTAAATTCTAGCACATCCATGCATTTCAGAACAATTATTTTTTACCATATTTTCTAAGAGATGTTCAATTTATTTTTAACTCTCCTGAAAATAAATAATCTGAGCTTCGATTTTCTATATAATTATGAAGTGACTAATAAGTAAGTTTACCTTCCAAACCCCATTCCATTCACAATAGAGAATATATGTATCACTTATGAACTGATATTTTCTGACAAATAATTTCTAATGACAAATAAGCAAATACTATAATGACAGATATGACTTGATTCCATTTTTTACAATGTAGGAGTATGCCACACTAAGTGTTGCGTAACAGGCTTCTCTGGAGTTGTATGCAAAAATTCAAGTCTAAAGCAGTTTTCATGTAAAAAAGAAACTTTTACACCCACTGGCAGACAAAATATAAATTTAGGCTATCTGTGTCTTATGTTAACATGAGCTCAGTTTGCTCTTGAGGTATACAGGCAGACAGACAGACAGACGCAGAACAGGGATTTAGCCAGAATCCGTAGTTGATAAATAAGCAACACATACAAAAATTTCAGTTTAGAGCTCTATTCTTTTTCGTGATAGCATCCTGAGTTTGGAAATGTTACGGTATAGACTGCTAACGCTCAGCCAAATCCCATCGAGGGACATGCGATATCATCGAACTCTATCTTTTATATATATAAAAATAAACAGATAGAATGCCACGAATGTCTTAAAATTCAACAATCCACAAAATATCACATGTTAAATTGTCATATGATTGACCTCAGTCTGTTTATAAATTTGTTTATTCTATGATTTTCTCGTTGCCATCGAGATTATCTTCAAAATCATATAAAAATGTTTGCCAAAGCTCTGCCAATTTCTATGTAGTGACATACACCGTCATCGAACCATTTTTATATAAATGAAGATTCGTGTAAAATTTCAAGTCTATCCTTCAATTCATTTTCGAGATATCGTCACACAGACAGAAATTAAATTGTCCACTCACTCCCCTGGTTGATAGACAAGTGATGTAAATTAGGATAAAGAACAGACATAATGTGTCCTCGCTTTCAAGTCTGTGAGTGGCAGTACAGTAGCTTTGAAATTATAAAAACCTCTGCCGTTGGTTCGGTGAATAGAGTTTCATTTGCATAAAAATTATTCTGACATATTATGATAAATAAAGATATATTTTAAGGTGCGCACCAACATTTTATGGATGAGAAACAAGAGGTTTTATAAAACACTCCTTGAGGTTTACTTTATAATTTTATTAGTGTTTTAATTTAGGCAGGAAAATAATAGATTGGTGTATTACTCTTCATACTTTACGGGACGGGAGGGATGGGGCAGACCCAAATTTTACAAGGGGGCCAACAATTTTACATAAATGTTTGTATGAATCTACCAGTAATTAGTGTATAAGGCAAAATGTATCGATGTAAGATCTCACACCTACAACTCCATAAAGCATTTTAACTCAACAAGTAGTACGCAAAAACATCCAAGCATTTACCTGAGGTGTGAAAAACATTGGTGTGTAAAAAAATTGGTAAAAGAAACTGGTGAAAAAATTTGTGAAAAGAAATTGTGTACATTTTGTATGTAGTGCGCCTGTATTGCACAATCATATTGCTTGTGCTTCATCTGAACACCCTAGATTCTCAGGTACAAGCTTGACGTATATTGACGTACTTATTTTATTGTCAATTTTGACTGTGGCGAGTACATCGCCATACTGATGGTGTGCTTGAGTAAACCTCGTGTCTTAGTGTTTATAAACCCGAAGAAGTGAATGGATTCTAATCCTCGAAACATTGCTCTCTTTCTGTCTATTTTGTGTATTATAACGGTGGCAAATGTCCCTTTAATTTTTTAGCTTTTAAATCATCCTTAATCAACCTAATAAATAGCATTATTAATAACATAAGAAATATTTTAAATTTATGCCTTATACTGAGAGACAAATAAAACATAATAAGCAATATTCAGAAGTTTCGAGGTTTATTATCTAAATGTTTAGAACTAGTTCAATGCAAACGTGAGGATGTGGAAGATCCAGTCTAGTTTATAGCGCCACGAGACATGTACCGACTTGACGACATCCGGAGTAATAACTAGTTAGTTAGGCACGTCCGCCGCAGACAAGAGTTAAACACCTTTCTAGGTATAAAATATCTGAATGGAATAGTCTTGACAACTCTTCAAATATAAAAATATCAATCGTATAATCTCAACATAAAGTGATAAAGCTATTAGTAGCGTAATGCCTCTGTCACGATTATTAATTCACTAATGTATCACTAATATTGCTGTATTGGATGCAAATAGCAATATCCAAGGTGCTCAGACTGAATAAGCCAATGAGGCCTTTGGTCTGTCTGTAGTGGTAAAGGAGGGATTTAGGATTATATCTGGGCCTTACCAGCAACCGCATCTCACTATATATTTATTTTAATTGTCAGAAAAATCAGTGGAAATAAAGGGAGTAAGGGCATAAATTGGAAAGGATGATAATATAAATACTGTCATTATTGAATGATGGATATATGGAAGGATTGTGAAAAATAGAGTAGTATCCTTTCTGGAACTCACTCTACAGTAGGGACCACCAGAGTGTGTAGCTGAGGGTCACGTTTTGTTTGAAAAACCATTAAAACTACTGGAGTCACACTGACCCCAAAAATCGTACTCAGTGGTAAACTTGTATCAGTATCGATCAACCCCTTACCACCACCGGTTAGTTAAGGGGCACTGCTGGACATCCATAAGGGTTTCCCAGATGAAACCCTCCACAATTATCAAGAACAGAAGAATAAACAAGAATAAATTGCAAAATTCCACAATTTTATATATGGATATTTATAAAAACCATAAAACACTCTAGAAAGAAGATAACTTCAACCGAGAATGCAGCATTATAACAATCAAAAGCTGAAAGCCTGTATTAGAAGTCATATTTATTGCTGATTGATTGAACTCCATCCAACCACGAGATTGCTCTTCATCCCTCCCCCTCCTTCTACACAACTTTATATGCAGATTTGCATCGTAGTGTATTTTATAACTTCCCACAGGTATAAAATATATCAATATTGTAATATTTTAATTATAACAAAATTCTGACGTGATTTTAATCGGACATTTTTAGAATCAAATTAATATTACACCATCAGTGTATGGAGGATATAATTCTGGATATCGCAGCGGTAAAAGCCGACGAGATAGCGATTTCGGCTGGCCAAACCGTTGTATTCCCAGAATAATAAGTTTTATAATACTGGTGATATACAGTTTTATATACTGTTCAATAATGTTCAAATGTTCAAACTAAAATTTTTACCACACCCTGAATATGACATTTCAGTAGCAGGGAAAACTGGTATTAAATTATATTCACTTTCATCTTTTTGAATAGGCCTGACAACTCTTAAAACCGTATAACATCAATCGTATAATCTCAACTTACGAGGGTGATAATCTCGTAATTAGGGTGATCTAGTTGTCATTAAATGTTATTACTATTACGCAGCTCATATAAAGGTATTAGGAACGTAATGCCTCTTTCACGATTATTAACTCACTAATATTACTGTACTGGGTACAAGTAGCAATAATGTATCCAAGACTGGTGATGTAGAGTCCTCAGACTACATAAGCTGATAATGCTGTACATATTGACTTTCATATTGGCTGTGTAATTTGGTACGCCATCGTCAAATACTGTTTGTTTTGATTACACCAAATACACAGGTCTGTATATTTGACTTGACGCTTCCTTGAGTGGATATTTGTTCCAATATCAAGAAATTGAATGATTAAAAGAAGAAGGATGCATCAAGATAAATAAAAGGAATCAACAATGAATTGGAATAAGGAGAACTAAGAAAGATTCTCAAGCTACTTTAAAACTATTTAAGAGTACAATTCTCCTGATTAAAAAATAAGAGTGTTTAATCCTAAAGATTAATTTCCAATTTATTTATAATTCTCGGTTTATAAAGTACCTCATCGTCCTCAATTGATGGAAGCAGAATATCTTCAGTAAATAAGATAGGTAAATCCTTTTTATGTAACAAAATTGATCCTCTAGCTACAGTCTGTGATGATAGTCTAGTCAGCTCTCTGTTACCGTTCATTCTCATAATAATTTTACAGTTAAAACTCATCGCTGACATATTAGAATTAGTGCTCTGTAGCCTATAAGGGTTTTCACCCGTTTTATATATATATATATATATATATATATATATATATATATATATATATATATATATATATATATATATATATATTTTGAAAACCGTTCAGTCTCATAATATTTGTACACTAAAATATGAGATCACTGAGCTCCTAGATTAGGCATGTATTGATATTCTAGTAAGGTTTCTGAAACTGTTTTATCTCCTGATACTTATGCCACAATAACTTTTACAACTAAGGTTTAGATCCTTCAGCCTTTGTGGATATTGAGAATAAGTCATTGCAACATTCAAACAGAATATCTCGGCCAATCAGATTTAATACACAATTCATTTGCCCATGTGAATACTATGCCCAAAAATATCCATTCTTTAGTATATATTTCCTGTTTGGATTCTCCAGCAAATGGGTTCTCTAAGACCTGTGGGTTCTACATTTCTACTTCTTGCTTTTCTTAAATCTCACCCCTATTCTAAAGTCCGTTTATGGGTGTTTTGTTTGATGACAAGTTTCAAGGGAGTTTCACCTTAATAAATGAATGTTTTGGGTTCAAATTTCCTAGTAATACACTATAGAGAGCCAATGTAAAAACGATTAGGGCGAGAGACTTGAGCTTTCAAGCGGAGTTTGTTCTATTATTAATGATTTTTGTAAGAAAATTCCTCTTCCTCATAAAAATACGTGTCTCTTTTTAGTAACCTTCCGATCTGTATGTAGAAAATAAGGGGACTAATCTGTACAGTATCTTGTCAACATCCTGATTAATAGTGTACAACAAAGTAGGAACCTAAAATGTGTTTTTAACATGGTTAATTTTTTTCACATATGTTCTAACAAATAGTTTTATATGATAAGGTAAAAAAATTAAATAAAAAAAGAACCGAAGTAGTTGGAAAAAAAGATTGGCTTGCTTGAATTTCTAGTACCTTTATAGCACTTTACATGTGACTGTCATGTTAAGCCCTCTAATATAATTGACTTGCATCCTTATAAATCTGTCTTAGACCCTAACCAGAGGTTCATACTGACTACGAGAACGTGAACTAAAGTATTAGGTACACTGAACCTCAGGATACTGAAAACGTCTCAACAACAACGCAACCTATCAAAACACGCAACAGAATTTGGCAAAACAAAAATATTTTCAGAAAATTTTCACCATAACGAGGCCATATGTTAATGAAGGAGGGAAACAGCCGTCACAGAGAAGATAGTACCCGACTATATAAAAGCTGCCAGTCTGCTGTTTTAAGTGAAGCATCCCCTCAACCTTACACTGCGCCGTTCCTTAAACTGGCCAGCAGCACCTGGCCAGTAGAACTCTTGGAAAATCAAGTTTTCAAAGAGTCTTGACAGGTTTAATTATGCAACACTTGAGAAAATGAAACATTGTTAAAAAGAAACCGAGTACAAGAGTACGTCACACAGTCATAGTTCACGTGTTATTGTCACGCCTTGCAAGAAAATGTCGTCTCTCGCTTTCTATAGCATACGCCTATTTAATCAGTAATCTAATTGAAGAATACCTTGTTTACTTACCCTACTCTTGAATCTAAACTGTTCTAATAGCAGTATTTACTGGGAAATCGCTAAAATCTTATTTCGGGGCGTTTATTACAAATTTCTGCACCTAGATTCATCCAATATGTATACTAACGAATAGGCATTAAATTCGATTGAATACAAATGATTTATATGATGTTCAATCGTTGATTAAAGAAGTTTTATTGATAAGGAAAGCAGTTCTGGCAGGATACTATCACCACGAATACTCTATTTATAACATATACTCTCACTACATAATATACTCATAGTGTTATTATATAAACAGCTGTCTATGCACACACGCGCGCGCAACAAACAGTTTGATTTTTATGAGGAGGTCCGCACGCCATGCTGCGTTTTCCAGTGAACTTCGTGGTGGAAGTAACCATTACAAATCTATTATTACTAAATCATAATATTTGTTTTTGCTCGAGCTTTTAAAATTGAAAATATATGTACTGTTAACAACAAGTTTAGTTAAATTTTACTGTTAATGAAATATTCCATTATTTTTCGCTAACGACTTGGGAAGCCCTTCCTCTATTGAGGTCCCTGTTATTCGCCTTTAACTATTGTTAATATAATTTCCAATACCAATACGTCATGTTCGTTTCAAACCTGTCTCATTTAAACCAGTAAACCCATAGTTTAACTCTGTTAAACTGAAACCGTGTTTGGTTAAGAACCTAAAAGAAAGCAGACAGGAGTGGCTGAACGAAAAATAAAGTCGTCCAAACTTTTGTCATTTGAAACTGCTTATGTATTCTTGCCGTGTTTATGTGTATATGCTCAGAATTTATCCCTGAAAGAAGGATTTGTTAGTTCATAAACTGTTAACTCCCAGTCTCTAAAAGGATATTTTGTAATATTGTTATTCCATAATTTTTTTCATCATTATGAGGTTCCACTGTATAAATAGGGTTATCTGTTAAATAAAAAGTTTTTCTGTAGAGAAATGGAGTTATTTGTATTACGTGTTTACACATAAGATCTATTACTTCAGACTGAATGTCATTACTGAAAGATGTTAGTTAAATCTACTTCTACGGTACATACAAAATCATAAACTCGACTTATGCAACTGTCGTCTACGACATTCTGATGCGTATAACACAGCATTACTTGATATATCAAGTTCAGTTAAACTCATTTAAAAACTAGAAACCGCTGATAAAGTTATACGGAGTAGGCACCTACAAGAAACAATCGTCTGTGGAGATAACGGCTTATGTAACGTATCTGTTAAGATGTCTCAAAAAGGGGCAAATAAGTAAAGTTAAGTAAAGTTATCATTGCAGTGAAAACTATATAAACTCGTAAAAACGATAATAATGAAAATGTATAAATATTTATTAATTAAAAATTAGAAGTAAGCGATCATTGTAATATATGAAATGTAAAAAATATTACAGAAATATTTATTAACTTAATAGGAAATTTAAAACTTTCTTAAGTTAAAGAATTTAGTGTCTTATATTATTTGAAAATATAACAATAACCATTTAATAATTAGCAAACCTTATTAATTGTCAGGAAATATATTCAAAGTCCGTTATAAGAAGTAGTTATAACTTCTGTCAGTCAGTCCCACAACTGACTTACCATTTTTTATATTTTGTTGGAACGGATAGAATTAAAGAGAACGCCAATTCATGAATTCACAAGAGACATGATGATAACATCATTAGTCTGGTTTTTTACTATTTTCCTCTGTTACAGTCCCAGTGAGGACTAACCTCATTATCTAATTGCAGCTATCTCATTTGCAACTTATGTTAAATTCGGTTCCTCATCTAAAGTCAGATTTTTAAATTAGAGTAGACATTTTTGTTATAAAATGCTTTTTTTTAATTTGAGATATGCATGATTTGAGAATAAAACATTATTTATTTAAAAAAAACTTTTTATATTTTTTCCTTCTGTTTGAATCAGTATTTAACATTTTGATGAATATTATTCAATTTAATAATTAAACTTCTTGTAGGTTAACTTCCAAAGAATATTTGCGCCATTATTATTTATAAACCTAACAATCCAAAACAAGCTATGTCAAGCTATAGACTAATACTGTATTATCGTCACTATCTAATCACTTACGACAGTTAGAGAATGATATTGAGAGAGAACTTGCGAATCTATTACTTAAACTGCTAGGATGTCGGTCTAAACTTTGAACTAACTAACCACCAAGTTCAACATATCAGATTCCTAGCTTTGTCAGAAATCAGCAATTCATATCAGCGTTTCAGAGCATATGACAAGCATTTGATAATGTATGCTATGATAGCTAGGTTTATAAACTTTAAACACAAAATTATGTCGGACTATTTTTTAAATCTGTTTTAATTAGTAGAACGCTGAGGTTAAATTTAGTGGTCCAGTCCAACAACAACTTTTCCAAATAATTTGAGGAAAGGTCTTCTAATGCTCAATTTCCATAGGAAAGCCACGCTCTGTAACCTATAATAAACGTCTACTATAGATTTTTGCCATAGTTACACTTTGAGTACCTTAATACCTGCATTATTATATTACATTTTAATTGAAAGAGCAAAGCCCATCAATCTCTAATAAACGTGTTAAATAGACCTTATTACATATAGCAATGATAAATTATAGCAAGTAAAAAAATCAATACCATTTTTATTTTGATCACAACAACTATCAAACAATCCCGAAACTATGTAATGTCTTGTCAACTATTTTTGTTTCTTGAGAAGTAATCTAAACTTATGTCAACTTCATGTACACTATCATGTAAATTTTCTTGTTCACAACACAACAAACAAATTGTTAAAACATGAAAAACCTTCAGATCTTTCAATGTCGGAGAACCTTCTTCAACCAGAACATATTAAACCAAAACTGAGGATCATTCCGAAATGTATTGACATTCGAACCGAAAATCTCCCCACAATTCCATGCATGAGAAAGTCTGTAATCGTTCCTTATTTTTTATAATAGTGCACACCATACATATAACATCAAAATTCGTGGAAGATTTCTGAATAGAATTTTGGGTGAAATTTTTGTTATCTAATTAAATAACCTTCTCTTTACAGTTTTCTAACTGACAGGCTGTACATTTAATTACCATAAATATTGATAAGATTTACATTTATGTCTCGATAATTTCTCCTAACTAAAGTTAAATTACCCATTATTAAATGCTATTGTCAACTAAATAGCTCAAAAAAGTCCATAAACATATTACACAAATGCTATTTTAAACACAAAGTCCTTTGAACTATCACTGACTTCCATGCAAGGATTTGATAGAAGTAATATCCTACATTTTATAACATTTACTTAGTGTTAAAATCGTAGCCTGAGGTCTAGACAACCACGATGTGAATAAATATTAATGTACAAAATATAGTATAAAACCTCGAACACTATTATTTTTATTAAATACAAGTACGGGATCACTTTGTAATGCTATGCCAACGCATATTTGACTAGTATCCTATCATGAAGCAAGAAACTATACGTTGTTCTGTTTGAGAAGCAAATTAGAGCTTCAACAGTAGATACTGCTTAATCAATATTATATTAGATCCATTATGGCTCATACAATATTGTTACTGTATCTTGCTTGTTCACTATTGTTGCGCTTGGATCATCATCATATCTGCATAGCAACTTTTCTTTAAGTAAGTTGTCTTTTAACAATGTTTTAGACATACATTGTAATATAAAAACAGAATTGTGACAAGGAAACTTACAGGCTAAAACTTGTTGGTTTAATTTTCATACAAAATATTACTTCAAATAGTATTCTTATTGTGTACTTATATCAGTACTTATTTCTCTACGTAGTTATTGGTTTTATTATTAGAAATAATACATTAATGTTAGTTATTAATTTAAATTATATACAATGATTTACTCATAACGTGTTTATATTCTCTTTTAAGCCTCAGCTCTTGACTATGCTGGCTTGTTTTGGGTCACTGTGGCTATTATTCCTATCAGGATTGGATCTCCCCGGATTTGAATCCGTGATCTCTCAGCTATAGAGCCGTGACTTTATCCACTAATTTACAAAGGAAGGCAAAATTTATAACGTTTTGTGTTATAAAAGGATAGTCAAATTTTCTCACTGCAGAGGGCACAAGAATATTTTATGCAGCCTTGCTCAGTCTGGACTTAACTGACTAAATAATTCATCGATGCCTTTATTGTCCACAGAGGACACTTCTTACTTCTAAAGATATTTCCTGTTTGCAAAGCTAATTAATTTCACTGCCCACAACCTCAATGCCTCTCAATATTTCTTATAGTATTAGTATAAAAATAAAACATTCTTTTGCTATTGTCTCAAAGCATGTGTATCAATATATTTAAGACGAAGATGCAAATTGAAGATGAATATGGTTCTGTTTGTTATAATTATCTGCATGGTGCGCATTAATTTTTAAATATATATAAACAGCCTCTTCGGCAAGTTCTATATCTTCCCTTGTTCATTTAAAGCCTTTTACGGACATATAACAATAGTTATGGTAAGAGTCAATAGCAGTAAGAGTGACGGTCATGTGTCTGTCTCCTGAGAAGGAATCCACAAGAAGAGGCCGAAGTCTGTAGTGGTAATACATCTGGGCCACGTTTGCAAACACACCTCACCAGATATTTGTTATAATTTCTAGACAAATCAATGGAAATAAAAGGAAGTAGGGGCATAACAAAGGATGATAATATGGACAATGATATCCTCTTACGGCTCTGTTGCTAGTTTTATTCCACCTGGGGTATCTTAATATTTCATTTTTTGTTGAGGACAACAAGCTGATGAAATCTCTCACTACACATCTATATATATATATATAAATGAATGTTTGTGTGTTTGTCCTTTATGGAATCGTAACATAAGTCAGACCATTATGAAAATTTGTATGTATACGTATTTTTCCACGGAGAAGGTTTATAAGCTATGCCCATTGATGTAACTCACCACCAAGCGGCGCTGCAAAAGATAAAAGGTTTCAAAGCGCCTGCACACTATAAACTGCAATTACGAGACAGTTACGTATATTACATAGCCAAACACTATTTGAAGGCGGTAAGTTATTATGTATATTTGTCTTTAAGATACATTTCTGATTGAACTTAAAGTTAGAGTGTTAGATCACTTTATAATAAAGTACATGTACGTGCACAATGGCTATAAACATAAACATATTTTCTTGATCGTGGCAACAAGGCAAACTCTACATCGGCGTTGTAAATATAATTCAATTAAACCAGAAGTTCACATACACGGGCAAAAGTTGTGAAAAGCGTGCAAAGCCGCGGGAAACAGCTAGTAATCCTATAAAGGCTAGGATCTCTGTTCTGCTTTCGGAGTTACAGTATTCAAGAATGGTAAGTGTGGGGTTGGAACTGCCTTTAGCTAAGATCTTATAAAAGGTAAGTTTTAGCCAGAATAACTTGAAGAGAGGAAGTGACTACTATCTCAGTCATATTACCTTGTAAGAGGCAGAAGTTCCCGGAAGTTCCGAAATATTCCAGTGAGAGCGGGTAGGAGGAGAACTTCGCGTTTAGTTTTGAAAACCCATTAAAACTACATCCACTCCAAAAATCGTCCTCCACAATACACATGTACCAATATCGACCAACACCTTACCTCCACCAGGGTTAGTAATGTATCGCTGCTGGAAATTCATGGCGTTGCCCAGATCATACCTTCAGGAGTTATTGGATCTATGTAATTCTTTACCTGGGATTTACGGTATTCCTTAAATTTGTGGCTCGGTTTACAATGGGATAATAAAACGTTTATTATCTACACGAGTTTGTGAACGTATTAGGCACACAAAACTTCAAGAACAAACCAAAATTCTACAATATTATATGGATATTAAAGAAAACCATAAAGAAACTCTAGAAGAAATAACTTCGCCAGAGGATGCAGCATTATATTACTCAAAAGCGAAAAGCCTGTATTAAATAGGCCTAAGTCGTAATGATTGCTGATCGGTTGCACTCTATCCAATAACAAAATAATTTACTTCTTTTTGTAAAATATCTCCAGATTATAACATTTCAATTATATCATCGTGTTGACGTAATGTGAAGAGTAACCCTTTAAAATCGGCCGCGCAAACTTAAGAACCAAAGTTTTAAAAACTAGAAGATTATTTCAAATGAAGCATAAAACGAAAACGAAAGCATAGTTACATAGCATATTTAACTGAATATTACAACATCATTATATGGACGATATCATTCTGGATATTGGAGCGGTAAAAGCCCATATGATCGCGCTGATGTGGAAGGGTATGTACTGTATTCCCAGGAGGGTGCTTTGCGGCTGGCCAAACCGGTGTATTCCCAAAACAATACATTTTAATTCAGACGAGATAGAGTTTCTATAATGCTCACTGATGTTCAAATGGTCAATAAATTTTAATTATACCACGTATATCTCATTTCAATGCTATGGAGAACTTATAATAAACTATATTCACTTTCGTTACATTCTAACCAAAAAAAAAACAGATTAAGCGTTTACAAATTTAACCCAGCAATTTTCTGGATTTGGTTTATATTATTTACTTATGGTCTAATGGTATAAAATCAGTAAATATTTAATTACGATCGTAAATCTCTTTTAGTGACAATCTAAGTGTTTTCAATTCCATATTTTCAACGGAAATTGTTTTATTGTTGGGTTTTTAAACTCTATAATAGTAAAAGTTAAGATTTGTAGAAAAAATTTGCACAAAAAATTAATAAAATTGTGCCATCCCTTTGATCTGTACCATAACTTGGATTAATTTCACCTCCTTTATTATAACTTTAAAAAAATAATTTTAGGAACGTGCGGTGTCTCCCGTTTTTAAGCATGTAATAAAGTATCAAAAGTAAAAATCTAATCAAAATTGTGGCAGCCGATACATAATACGAAATACAAAATTCCATCTCACGATTAAAAATTGTTCTTAACAGACGGCTGTAGTGAAACGATCTTGAATTTTACCCCGCAAGAATGATATTAACCCTCAATTTCTTTAACGCCCTTATATTTTGTCGTAAATGCATAATTTTAAAGATTTTATTTATCAATACCCATCCAAACTCTTTACTGTATAGTTCGAGTATGAATATTTTTCCTGATGAACCAATAAAAATGTATTAAAAAACAAAAAGCGCTCGGATATGTATTAATTATATCTTTAAATTGAGACAACTCCTATAATTCTACGATTAAAATAAGGGTATAAAAGTATTTGTGGTTTAACAGTAGTCTTGGGGGTTAAAATCAGGATTTGGCCATTCACCTTATAGTTCCGATTTGGCCTCAGGTAAAATCCTTATTCTATTCAAAAATGCAAAAAAGGAACCTCAGGAGATGACATTATTTTCAAAAGAACAGACGAAGGCAACTATAAACAGCCATTTTCGGCTGAGCTTTAGCGAACAATACTCGAATGGGTGGAAAAATTCGTTTAAGTGGTTGCACAATATCCCTTAAATAAATTAACCTATAAAATTCAAAAATTCCTTTTTCTTAAAGCTTCATTTATATGAAAAAATACACCATCTAGTTCAATGGGAGTCACACAATGGGAAATTGCTTAGTGTTAGTGAACATTTTTACATCGACCTTATTATATTGGTAAATATGATGACAGCAAGAAAATCACAGAATAAATAAACTGAGTACAATCGTTTGTCATAACAGTGCTGTTTGTTTCCAATCTGGAAATCCTTGGTTTGTTCGGAATACTATCATGATAGTATTATCGCCCCCGTGTTATCCCGACGCTGGGCGATTACATCAAGGCGCAAGCTCGGCATGCCTTAGACTCGGCTAATTCCTCGTACCTGAACCACGTCAGGGCCTGGTCTTCCCATGAAGGCCCTGCTCCACTGCACAACATTAGACACGCATTGCTGCACCACCCTCCTTAGGCGCTTCACTCATCTAGACTTGCTGTCCATCCTCAAATTCCGCCGTCCACGTACGTCTTGTTGGCATTGTTCATCTACTTGTTATCGACTTGAATTCATTAACTACACTTCAGAACTGTAGCATTTTCCCCAGCACTAAAGTGTGTGCTGAAATACAATGATGCTTTGCTCTCTAGCAGTCATTGGGACATTTTTCTGGGGGTTTTTCAGTTGCTCTTCCACGGTTCAGTTCTGTTCATTTGACATATACGAGTAAACATGTAAAATGAACTCACATATAAACATTTGTACCCGTAGGCAAGCTAGAATAAAATCCTTACTTAAGTAAGCTAAAGATAATTTATAAAATTCAAATAGATTTTTATAGATCCAAAAAGTTTCTTTTACTTATCACTGTAGTTATTTGTATTGCCTATAACTGATGGAAATAATAGATTTAATTTTTTTCACCATGATTCTTAGTTTTATTTGAATTATGCAAACTTTAAAACTAACAATAGAATATTGAAGAAATATCACTGTAATTTGTAGAAAAAACTTGAAATAAAATATGTTAAGTGTATGTTTAATCATAGCTTGGTCTTTTGCATGATTTTTAAGTCAATGTGTGTGTTACTGTCAGGGCTGCCCATACCTTTGCTAGACCCTCCCACACTGTTGGACCCGGGCACCCTCCTCAAAAGTAATATTTCAAGTGTAATATCCTGAGATTGCAGAGTTAGATTGCTTAAATAAAGTTTATCTGCAGATAACAACAGCAAAAATAATGTTAGTAGATGTTTGAAAATAGATGCGTGATGCCTTTTGCGTCAACTTTGGCTCTTTTGTCAAGTTACAGTTTATTTCTTAAGCTGAAATAGTTTTTTGCATGGAAGATACTGCTAAATATATGCTAAACCCTGTATTTTCCACTAATAACAACTTTGTTGTGTTTCCACGATAACCTCTTAAATTTCCTGAAATCTGAAAATTGAGTCTTGAGGCAAGATTGCTCGACAGTGTACACAACTCCAGCAGTCAACTGACACAGTTTTCAAATTTCAGAAAAACTAGTGAGCCTATCATTAACTCATAAACATCCGTCTGAAGAAACACCGCTATGTAACATTTTTTACTCTCTGTATGTGTCAGAAGCTGTGTATTAATCCTTTTTAGTTTTTTTTTTTTTTTTAGTACACTCCAGTTCTGGTCTGCTGCTAAAAATTTTAATGTTGGTTGTCACAGTCAAAAATAAAAGGTACAAATTAAAAGCAAAATCTGCTAACTGCATGAACACTAGCCAATTTTAAGCACCAAGTATTGACTTGGTCTTTACAGAGCAGACCTTTCATCCATAGAGGAATTATGAGGCAGAAACTTTGTTGAGTGAAGCTAGTTCCCTTCTTTAAAACATAGAAAGTGTTACTATACTATAGGCCAACCGCTATTAAAGAAACCTGCACAGAAGCAAATTTCTGAGCAGTACCGTGCAGGAGGGGCCCCCCTCCGGCGAGGAGTTGGGGTGGGGAGTGGGGCCAGCACCTTCTTGTATCTGTTTATCAGCTGTGCGGATCGTATCGTTCTCACAGTTTTGTTTACACTGCAGCTACTTTACCTGTTCTATAACTATATATTTTTGTGTGTAGGCATATACAAGTGTCGAAGTCTAAGCGTAAAACATTAATTAAACAGATTAATGTAGCCATAGATGTATACAGGAAACATTGTTATTTTGAGATTAGCCTTAGCCGTGCAGTGGCAGTGGCCATTAGAGATGTGTCGTACAATTCGAACGGGTCAATCAGGTGAATGAGTGATCCGGATCGGAGTGTTTCAAAAGACCCGTTCACTTTGAAAGTTTTGTTCAATTTTGCCTGACAACTGAATAAATTCGATATTTTTTTCCAAATCAAGTATATGAAATGAAATGAAAATGGTTTATTTTCCCAAAAATAGTACAATAAAACACATATACGAGTACATATACACGTAGTGCAACAAATGTATGCACATACATACAATGTCTGAAACCATGTATCAGAGTGTAACAATATGGTACTTATACGCAGTTTGTTATTTCTTATTATACAGTATAAACCTTGTAGTAATTCTATTGAATTCAATTACAATTTGAAAAAAGAAGAGTAGTATAACTGGGAAGAGCCTACATGGGCCTAGGGCCTGTGCTAGGCTCTGGCCGTGAATATTGGAACTCAAAACTAATAATAGATAAGTAAAAAAAGAAATAGTAGTTTTGTAATTTTTGAGATTATTAATTAATGGTAATAGAATGTATTTTTACTCCGGCTGGATGGTAATGACAACAGTGACCACGCAGGCAATTGATGTCACATTGATAATGGGTGAAGTGAATAAAGCTGAGCAAATGCTCTTTCCTCCAAAAAATGAGTACGTACTCCAGTTTCATGTGAATAAAAAGAACTTGCTCAGTGGAGGCTCGGAGCACTTTCTCATGTTGACGACTAGACAATTGACTTGAAGTATCTACTCACCTTTTTAGGTGAATAAAACTAGGCACTTGCTCCAAAATGTGAGCAGGTACTCCAGAAATTACCGATCTACTCATTAGTAGATACAACTTGCTCAAGTAAAGACGTTCAATCTTGTGATGGCAGTTTTTACCTTTTCGTGCTGTAAAACTTTACAGAGTGCGTCGGGAATCTCGAGAGCAAGACTACCGAGCTCTTTATCGTTTTAATAAAATGAATGTTGAGTGGGTTAGTGATCATTTTCTTGGGGAAAACTTTGAAAGGCGTGGTGGTGCGTTGCCCAATTTGGACAGAATGCGTACTTTTCTTCGATATGTTGGTGATCCTGGGTTTCAGAGTGGTGTTGCCGAAGATGTTGGTATCGACAGAACTACAGTCACAAAAACCATTTCAGATGTAATGGCAGCTATATTACTGAAGAAAAACGTATGGATAAAATTTCCTTCTACAAGAGAAGAAATGGAACAACAAAAAGCCAATTGGCAAGAAAAATACAGATTTCCTTCAGCCATTGGAGCTGTTGACTGCACTCAAATACCTATACGCAAGCCTTCTGACCATGGCGATGAATATATAAATAGAAAGAGGTTTCCAAGTATAAATGTGCAGGCAACTTATAATTTTGCTGAAGAGTTCACAAGCGTAGATGCTTCTTGGCCAGGTTCAGTGCATGATGCACGAATTTGGAGAAATTCAGATATTTACAGAATTATGGAATTCAATCAAGCTAATGCACTTCTAATTGGAGATTCAGGTTACGGGATAGCTCCCTGGCTTATGACGCCCTATGAAAACCCAATAACTGCTAGAGAAAGGGCATACAATCCGTGTTTGGCCCAAGAAAGAGTAATAATTGAACGTTGTTTTGGTCAGTTGAAACAACGTTTCCCAATTATGCAAAACAAAATTAGGATTAAAACTGAAAATGTTCCGTCGATGGTTGTTTGTTGCTTTATTCTTCATAATGTAGCAAAAAGACTAAGTGATGAAGACTTTGACTTTAACATTGAGGAAAGGCAAAACAGTGAAGTTGGCAATGTAGAGAATCGTAACGAAAGAGACATCCGCAATAGAGGACAACAGAGAAGAACCGAAATTGCTCGGCTGATACATGGAGCTTAACAGCTTAAAAAGAATGTACTGTGTAAATAAATGTTCTGGTAAAAGAATAAAAAAACTTACCTACTTCCAATTCCTAAAAAAACAAAAACAATACCAAAAATATCTAAACTCTGGGGTAGTAATGACCGTATTTACGTGCGTAAGACTTTCAATAGAGCCAGTCTTACAGCCGTAAAGCTAGTGTCTGGGACAGTCGCTCAAGAGTCTTATGTAGGCAGTGCGTACAACCACGTATACAACACAGCCACAAGCTTTGTTGTAACACAGTAGGACCTAACCTTTGCTTGTGGCTGTGTTGTATACGTGGTTGTACGCACTGCCTACATAAGACCCTTGAGCGACTGTCCCAGACACTGGCTTTACGGCTATAAGATTGGCTCTATTGAAAGTCGTACGCACGTAAACACAGTCATTACGACCCCAGAGTTTAAATATTTTTGGTATTGTTTTTGTTTTTGTGTGTTTTTTTAGGAATTGGAAGTAGGTAGGTATTTTTATCCTAGGATAAGGATGAGAATTTATTTTACATTATTATACATTTATTACAGAGTAGTGAACTCCAATCGATCACAGTAAGTTGTTGAATAAGAAGTTCCAATCATAATTTTGTAGCACCATTTTGTGAACACCCTGTATACAATATTGTACTAACCAATGCAACAGAGAGCCCTCACATTTGTATTTAACTCTTTTCTGTCACACAAGGCTCTTAAATAAGCAAGCTTTTTGGAAGGCTAAATATCTGTCAAACAGCTTTTTTCATTAAACTTGTATAGCCTGTCCTCATGAATATTCTATTGCTTTTAATGCAGGCAGGTATCTGTTAATTAGGAGATGCACCGTCCTTGCATGTTTATATGTTATGAAATGCTTATATATTTTTCATTTATATTTAGTGACTGAGCTATTTACTGTACCCATGGATCTAATCTCTAAAGCAATAGAGAATAAGATGTTTTGTATTTGAAAAATCCACATCACAAGATCCAAGTTTCATCAGCTTTCTAACAACACTTTTTGTGTTCAGTGATAATCAACTTGGGGTGTATGAAAACGCTCAGATCCTACATAAGATACTTTCTTTTGAACCTACTGCCCACAGTCTCAAAAGTAAGATCAAAAAATTACTTTTAAGTAAATGTAATTACTAGAATTATGTTGATGATCAGGTGATGTGTAACTAGTTGATTTCAATCCTGACTTACAGCAGAATCGATCATTTTTATGAATACATTGACATTTTTTGTGTGACAAGAGTTAAATACAACAATCTGTTGTATTGGTTAGTACAATATTGTATACAGGGTGTTTACAAAAGGATGTTACAAACTTCTTTTTGTGAATGTCATTTTTGTGATCAATAGATAATCTTTGTATCATAAGCATAGAGTTATATGTCATAATTCAGAACAGTGGTATCTTATTAATGAACAACAAAAACAAAGGGCCTAAATTGGCTTTGAGGCACTGTAAGTGAAAATACATTCCACAAAGTCAAACTTAAAATGTCCTCTCTAAAATGAAGCATTTGATACAGTGAATAAAACTGAAGCAAAATTCAGGGGGCTATCCTCCATACACGTTGATGAGGGAGCTTGTCAAACACCTTGTTGGATTTAATACAAACTAACCCACTATAAAATAGAGCATTCTATCATCAACTTCAAGTTAAATATAACTAGTTCTCTTTTAAGAGCAGTATGAATAACAGTATGCCACAACACAGGCTCCATTGAATATGCATGCAGAATTTAGTCTGTAGCTAATTTCAATCTTGAAATAGTGATATTTTGAGACTCAAAAGAATCCCCATCAAAATCAGATAAACTGGATTCAAAATCTTGTTTAATATCATCTATTAAAACCTCATCAGCAAACAATTTGTTCATATTACAATTTCTTTGTTTTGAGTAGAGCACAGTTTTATTTTACGAAAGGTTTTTAGCTTCTTTTCAGTTTTAAGGACTTGGAGCATGTAATGTTCATACAGTGGAAACATGGGAAGTCAAATAAAACTTCCATTGTCGAATAAAATATACTACTGGAGTAATACAAGGGTTGGTGAGGTTAGCTATGATGTGAGCTGATTGATGCTTATACCTCAAGGATTAATCTGGAACAACCAAGAAGTAGCAATGAATGTTGGGTTGTACGAGCTGGCTTCTGATTGGTCAACAAGGATTCAGAGATATTCTTCCGTTAGCATTGCTTTATTTTACTCATACTATAGTTATTACCAATTAAACATGATGGGAAAAGAGACACAAGAATTGGAGTAGAGTCTCAAGTTTAAGACTATCCAAATTGTTTATCTCTCCTTACGCTAAAGGGTGGACAGCTCTCCTAGACCAGAATAAGGAGGATATAAGACTGATATTAGGAATGTTGACAGGACATGGCCCTCTGAGGAAGCACCTTATGAAGGTAGGCCTTAGTCAGAGCAACAAATGTAGACTCTGTGGAGAAGAGGAGGAGTAAGCGGAGCACATTTGATTGGATTGTCCTGCCATCGTATAGACTCGGAAAAGATACTTGGGAGTATATCTCCTCAGCCCCAAAGACATTAGAGAACAGGAGCCCTTAAATCTGATTGGTTTTTGCAAAAGCCTCGGTCTTTGAGGGCACAAATTAAAGTAAGGGAGGCGCAAAGGTCCTTTTTAGGACTAAGTGCGGGGACAAACTGTCCTCTTCCCTGTACTGTAAAAAAAAAAATTAAATATGATGTAATGCATCAATTGTGACATTTGATAGACAGCATATATTGTAAGTATTCTATACACTTTGGATCACATAAATCTTGTAACGACCTCCACTCTTCTGCCTATGAAGACCAAATCTTGTTTCTAGGATATCAGTCTGGAATTTACCTATCAGGGCTTAAATCTACAATCATTTCTATTAGATCTTCAATAGTGTGCTCTAAAGCTATTTGTGCATTTTTATGAGTTATCCACTTCTTTTTCTCTTGTTTCCGCTACTTTCACCCAGAACAATGACTTGGTCCCATTTTTTTTGTCAGTACATTAAAAACATGAAATCCTCATTATCTGTATAGACGATATCAGCAAGCATAACAAGTCATTAAATCTAACACTCTCAAAATCATTCTGAACATTAACAACTTTCCACCATTCAAAATAATATCAAAGAAAAAATGTACTTTTACAGTTACTATTTTTTTATACTTGGTAGTACTCGTATTTTATAGTTACGGTTTTTTCATCAAAAAACTTAATGTGAACTTACATTCTGCTGCTCAACTAATGATGGATTCATAACCTTTCCATGTAATGCAGAGGCAAACTTAATTACACTGTTACACTTCTCTGAAGTCAGTTGAGACCAGATACACTCGCTCAGTGGATAATCAAGGGCAGACTAGATTCTGAATCAACATCAAAATGTTTAAAATCTAGGAAAACAAATTTTTCCTTATAATCTGATTAGTTCAGCCAATTACTTCTAACATATTTAAAAATGTGAACAGTCAAACAGAACATTAACTGACGGTTCTTATTTAAAAGGTTTGGAAATTTCGCTTTCTGTATTTCTTCAAATAACTTATGGTAAATAAAGAGCGGTTTATGCCATTGTTGTCAGATACTATACTGAGAACTGTAACTCCATTAAAGTAATTAATTAACATAGTTTGATCATATAATAGTGAACACATGTTGAATTCTTACATTGGAACAGGCCAACAATACCCTTACTACTTGAAAGTACTGACAATACCATGAATGGCTGTATGGTTGTGGCTAGTTGAACAGGCAAGTCAGGTTTGTTTGATGGTTGACAAGCCATCCCCTCCAGCTTCCCACACTTGCCTTATTGTAAAGTAAATTACTAATTTTTTAACTCCCTTAGAAATTCTTTAATTTGATTTTAAGGTAATTGTATATTTAACAAGTCAATACCAGAGCTGCCTGTCCTTATATTAATGGTCATAGGTACTGTTACTTATAAGGTATTATTGTTCTGTATCAATGGTATCATTCAGATATTTTAGCTTCTCAATTTTGGAAACATTCAGCTCTTCATTTTCACTCCCTTTATAAAAAATATTCGCGTAATTTCCTTCACAAAGAATGTTTTTATATTTTAGAAGAACCAGATAGGCCAAATTGAGAAAAATCATTTATTACAATATCATATTTTGATCAACTAGTTTAGATTATACTATTCACCAGAGCATATTTAAAAAATCATTACCTCATTAAAACTTCTTAAATTGTTGTGATCGTTTTTGTTCTCTAATTTTCACTCATTCTTCAAATTACGTTTAAAGCTTCAAAGTTTGTAATAGAATTATATAATTCCTCTATTAATTTCAATTCTTCAGTGAGCTTTTCTAAGTGAAGGTCTTTTTGATAAGTGGGTAGGTTTTTAAATGTAGTTAGTACAGAATCACTTGTAATTATTAGTTTTTTCCATTTCACTATCAATAATGACCATCAGGACGAGTTACAGGATCTTCTCTTAGTATATCTTTCACTTAAGTGTTTCCATACACCTGACTGAGGTTTCAGTTATTTGGTATCAGCCCTAAGAATAGCTTTCAGCCAAGTCTGAGCTTTGTTTGGATCCTTAGGAAAAGAGAAAACATTAAAAAAATTTCTAGTTATAATTAATTTTACAACATGGCATGAAGAATTTTTTATGCAATAATATTAGGATCTAATTAAAATATTAATACCTTGAAATGTAGTCTTTCTTTCTTTTTAAATAATGTTCAATTTCTTACACATCACTGTAGTAGACTGAGACATGCAAACTCTTAGCAAATGTTAAATATTTCAAACTTGAACATACAACTATAAATAAAAGGGTATAGATATCCACTGCAACTCTCTGCACCCTTCATCAACACTACCACTGTGACTGACAGACAAACACGTGCAAGGATGCAGGTAGCAGCACTGCGCCGTGCCAGTCAGCTGGGTCATGTCACGTCCACCTGGCTGTATAACGCAGCATGGCCAGGGAAACTCGTGTGGCCTTAACTGACATCTCTCAGCAACTGCACTTTTATGTCCAAATTGGTTTGGGACTGTCTGCTTATTATTCAAGTCCCTGGCTATCTACAACAGAGATGTTCTGATGTGGGGGTTGCCAGAGCATTAGAGGGTTGAGGGGAATGAGGCAGGAGATAGGTTGGTGAGAGCTGCAACTATTTAATGTCTCAGGAGCACGTTTTTATGGCTTGGAGAAGAATCTAGTTTAAAATGCTGTGAAAGAATGACAGACTGCAGAGACTGTTTCTATTTGGTTTGAGACAAGCGAAGGTTATCATAGGCCCTTTATCAAATGACAGTCAGTGAACCATTCTTGGATTCAGAATGCCACATATCAGGTCATTCTCTAACCTGAAACTGGTCTTTGCCTATTAAACTACCGGCTGAATTAGATGGGTTTCTCCGAGTTGGATACATGTCACTTCTGCAGGAAATTTAATGAGACCATGAAGGCAAACTATTACTGTGAAGCAATTACCCAGATAGGGACTTCACAAGACCTATTTCTTAAACCTGCTAAAGTATCTTTCGTTCTTGGGGACATCTAGGGGTTTATTAAAACCTCAAGGTTTATGTCTTAAGTTGACTAGATTATAAAGATATAGGTCCTTAAGGTTAATCACAGAGATAGTGTTATTCTCTTTCTCAATTAACTCTCCATACTACCATACAGTAGCAAAAATCTTAATTGTAAATGAGGAAGGCCTTGAAAGTTAAGTTCATTAATCCAATGTATTTCCAAAGAATCTTGATTTTTAAATATCACTTTCTACATTGATTTTCTAAATCAGTTCCACCAGTCTGAGGAGTACTTGTCAAAGCTTAGCTATGCTAAAAATTTAATACAAAGTTCTATAGAGTCTTATCATTCCAAGTCTGCATTCTTTCACCTATAAAAAAAGGTGCTGACTGTTATTTAATCATGTGGTTACAGATACCCAAGTCTAATCCACAGTTGCTAATACTGCTAAAGTTGTTATCATAACCCGTCAAAAACTACATCCAGACACTTTTTTGTGTTTCTCAGTACCTGGCAGGCACAAAGTTTACAGAATCCAAATTTTAAATGAATAATTTCATGAAGAAGAGATTTTAAAATCTGAGGTAATTATGCAAAAAAAAACAGTAATTGTATATTTATAGTTTTCGTAAATTTTTCAAAGATCTTTTGAACAAATTCATCATTAACCAAAGATGGACACACAATGTTTACGTTTCACATCTATAATTAAACTGTTTCACTGATTTCCTCAACACTGAATCACTCATCAAATTTTGTCCACAGATCATACAGATCTGTTGGTGAATTTTGATGGAATTTTCAAATAACTTAGCCATTCAAATACCGCAAGGTGAAAACAACAAGAAGCACACTCACATTCGTATTAATATGTTCATAATAATACGTAAGTAAAGCTTGTTAGGCTATAGTACAGGGTGAGGCAGTGAAACGGCACGATTTCGATAGTGGTTGTCGGGCGCGGAGGGGGGTTGCGAGAGTGGGGGAAGTGACCTTGGGCGTCTAGAGTGGTGGAAGTTTCAGTAGCCATGGAGCGTTGGTCGAGTGCGCAACGTGCATATGCCGTAAAGGCATATTACAAAAACGCAGATAGTGTGGTCTCAAGGAAAGCCATTCTCCTTTGGGTTAAAACCTTTGAAGATACTGCTAGCACAACAAAGAAAAGAGGCGGCAGCACAAAAACAATCCGGACACCCGAGAACATTAATCGTGTGTGCGCGAAGCGTTGGGACGAAGTCCGCGAAAATCCGCGAGACGGCACAGCGCAGAACTTGGTCTCAGCAATCGATCAGTAAGACGGATTTTGAAGAGTGACCTTCACTATCATCCATACAAAATTCAGGTAGTGCAAGCCCTTAAACCAATTGACTACAATAACCGTATACGCTTTTGCCAGTCAATGCTTAACGTTATTGAACGAAATGAAGAAAGAGTGCATAACTTATGGATGAGTGATGAAGCCCACTTTCATCTTAGTGGGTACGTAAATAAGCAAAACTTCAGATATTGGTCCTCAGATAACCCGCAAGAACTTCATGAAAAACCTCTCCATTCTGAAAAAGTAACAGTCTGGTGCGCAATGTCATCTCGTGGAATCGTGGGGCCCTATTTTTTTGAAGATGAAGATGGCAACACAGTGACGGTAAACTCTGGACGTTATGCTGACATGTTGACCATTTTTGGTCTGCCTGGAATTGATCGACATGATCCAGATGCTGAAACACTCTTCCAGCAAGATGGTGCAACAAGCCATACTGCTAATGTCTCAATGGAATTGCTCAGACTTGCATTTCCACGGACGTCTAATCAGCAGGAATGGCGATTTCCCCTGGCCTGCCCGTTCACCAGATCTGACGGCACCAGACTTTTTTCTTTGGGGCTACCTCAAGTGCAAAGTCTTCCAGGAAAATCCACCAAGACCAAAAAGAAGACCTGAAGGAGCGAATTCGACAGGAAATTAACAACATTCCAGTACAGATGCTACGAAACGTCATGGGACAATTTCATCTCAGGCTTAGACAATGTGTGCAAAACCAAGGACAACACCTCACTGACACCATATTTAAAAAATGATTGTTTTTAAGTTAAATCTTTAATTTCCACTCTTGTACTTGAGATCCATGTTCAACTATTATGATTTTACTTGTAAATAAATCTTTGGTGGTTTTACAAAATCGTGCCGTTTCACTGCCTCACCCTGTATTAATTTGCTCATATCACAGTCCTGAACAGACACGAAATATACAACAGGAAAAAACACTTCTTTATTATTACAGTAGTTTAATGTAAAACTTATAAAAAGTAAGCATAACAATTATTAACAACAATATTAAGAAATTTGTAAAGTAACAGACCATATTGCTTATTTAAGTGATATGTCAGCAATTTAACCAAAAAACTACTACATTACAAATACAACACCAAAACATCTAACAGGAAAAAATGTCAAGGCAACATCGACTATGGCACCAAATACAAATAATAACTATCAGAGTAAAAATAATTTTGATTGTTCATATTAAACCAACCCTACAGCAGTATAGTACATCTGTACTATTTGACTACCTAATAGCTAAACTTGGTATTTAATTGTTAACTATAGTATTTATCCACATTCTAATTAACTCCACTAATTAATACACTTTGAAATACAAATTTGATTATGGGTGTTTAATTTGTACTTTACCTTAACTTACTTTCTTCTATGTACTAACTTCTCATGCCAGAAATCAGTGGGGAGAGAACAGTTTTGTAAAATATGCTGCTACGTAAAGTGTGATCCTTAAAGTTGTCTGTATCTTATATTTGAAATCTGCACTTATTTCAATTATTTAAAAATTTTACCATCAGCTTTTGATTTAATAAAGTGGTATAGGCTAATGTATAAATGCACTATTTTCCATTTTAATAAACTTATTGTTGCTCATTAAAACCTTGAAAATTTAAATGCAATAATTGATTATTACAATAAAATTTATATGTTACTTTAATAGAAGTATAATGAAGGTTACTTTAATCCTTATATCTTCATACAATAATAATTTCAAACAATTCATTTTTGTAACTTATTTCTTAAAAATTAACTAGCACAAAAAATGCATGTTATGAAGTTGTTTTAGGCTTTGTCAACTATTTTAGTAATTTTGATGAAGTTATTAATAGATCATATGAACTTTTTTTCAATATTCTCCAAACACTGCATATTACTTTTGAAAGTAAATATATTCTCTTAATGATTTCTATATGTTACATATAATCCCATCTACTGTCCTTAAAAGTACATCATAAACATCAAGTGCCAGTGCTACAATATGACAATGCATTATTACGGTATATAACTGGTTATAATTAGTACCACTGATTTAAATACAAAACAAATTTAACTTTTATTTATCGGCACATATTATTTTCAAGTAGGAACCATATATATAATGAAATTAATGTTGCTTTATAATAGATAACTTTTTTATCATCCTGTTCAAGCAAGGCTCAGACACAACGCCTTCTTGGTAGGTTTTTAGAAGGTGAATGGTACTAACATCCTACTTTTCTCAGAATGTTTCAAACATTTTCTGGTTTAATAAAAATGTAATAGAATCAAATTCTTTTCTTATAATAATGCTGTTAAAATCTATAATTTAGCAAGGAACACTAAATAATTTGTACATCCTTGAGGAAATTGAAATCTGAAGGAAAGTCCACGGAAAACACAACTCCCCTTAAAAGGGTCCTATATAAGGGAACTTCATTCTAAGGGATGGCGGTTTGAAAAACAAACAGATTTTCATAGATACAGATCCTACCAAGTTGGTGCCAGTCTAAAAAAGGGAATTATAATTTTATAACAGTCCCACAAAATTCAGAAGATTGAAGTCGTGTAGTATCCAATAGTCAGAAATAACGTAGGAGTCAATCATAGAAAAAGACACCAGCAGCTGAAATGACCAACACTCCAACACTTTGCGCAAACATGTGAACTTGGAAGTTCCTTTGAACAAAAATCCTCCCATCTTACGTATCATAAAAAATAAATCAGTGATTTCTATCAGTAAAACAAAAACAGATTCCACTATGCTCCAACTAAGTTATCTAACCAGAATTTTACAAAGCAAGTGGACAGACATCTTAAACGTCAAGTTCCAGTTGAAAATGCCACCCAGCAGGGTGACTAGCAAACTGGCTTTCCATATACTATTACCAATAAAATCAATGTTTTTTTAATTAGTTTGGTTATTATATACTATTTGACTGCCAAAATAAATTTTCTTTGACTTGGGACTTAAATTTATCAACCTATATCAGTGAAGCTCTATTTTAAAAGAAAATGAGTATGTAAGATCGTTACTGAGTATACAATATCTTACTGGTGAACAACTGCTGGTTTAGATTTCATTTATTGTTGAAAAGGTGTTGCTCTCACAATGTATGTAATAGTCTGTTGTATGGTAAGTTGTATACCATTTGTTTCAGCATATGAAGAATGCTTAACATTGTGTGTTTTACACAGGCTTGGTTGACTTATCTTGTAATGCTGTTTACATTTTTGAACGAGTAGTATGCATCAAACACAAAGCACAGTAATTTATTTCGAATTTTGTTATTTCTGAATGAAAACAATTTAAATACAATTTAAATTTGTAAATTTAGTATCTCTATTTAGTAAAATAGAGAATCAGAAATCAATGTAGCCAATTTGACCATATGCATGTTTTTACAACAAAACATATCTTAAGAAAATAAATGTTACAAACTGTTCTTGGGTGCTCACAAATAGTACTCTTGCAAAGCTTTTTTTTCCTCTCTAAATATTTACATATTATATGTTTAACACAAATTCATAGCAGTGTAAGTGGTTTTTTTTTCATTCAATAGTTTTTATTACACTATTTTCTACATCCCTTCAAGTCGTCACTTGGTAGATCTGTGGTTAAATTATTTCTTCAGAAAATGTAAAAAAATATTCAACAAATGTATTCTAAATTTTCTAATCCAAGTACACATTTTTAGATACAGGATGTTATTACTAGAAATTTTTAATCTAGTCTTAAAATGTATGTATAATATTTTAAACCAGGACATATTTTAGTAAGTACAAATTTATATTTCAACAACTATATGATCCTTAATTATTATGAAAAATCTTTCTCTAAACTATATCGTTTGATTATACTGTTAAATAAGAAAAGGGCATATATTTAATAAACATAGACCTTTTTCTCATCCTAAATTCTAAAACTATTCTTACATCTGATGGAAATATTTGAAAAAAGATACTACCCTATGTATATTATGCCCAAATTTGAATCTGGTGGCAAGATTCAAGCGGAGTGTGAAAAATGAGTCTTTATACATTCAAACTTTAACTTAAAATGTGTATCCTATGCAATCACGATTAATTTACATGTTGACACAATTATTTCAGAAAAGACAGCATAACAAAGTTATTGTCAATGGCCATGAGTTTAAGTACAATATATACAATATATTATTGATTTTATATCCTAAGTATTCACGGCTCACTCTTTAGACGGAAAACAACAATCTATAGGCCTGCTCAGAACACAATTAAAGCACTTCTATTTATCACCCATTTCTAAAGCACTAAGATGTTACTACTTTTGGAAGTACAGCTATTCTAACTTTTTACAGATTTTCTCATTTGTGCTTCCGATGCTTTGAGGACTGCTTCTCAATATGGCCTGGAACAAAACATTTAAACTATCAGTATAATATCATACGAAGTAAACCACTTTTTACGATTAAAATGTATGAAGCCTTTCGTTTTCCAATATTATTGTATTTGCATAGATTGAATCTTACGCACACATGATAAATCCGTCATCTTACATCACATTAATAGATTTACATTGTTTTGCTTTAGTTTGTTACAAATATCACAGGATTAATTGAAATCTGGTTATTTTTAAGAGTAAAAAATGTATCTTAAGAAGTTAGCACAACATATATAAGCATTGTGTGTAACAAAGATTCAGGAAGAATATTGCTCCATACTAGTTTTTAAATTTGAATTGAACAATTTTAACACAACTACACAAACACATTTTAAGGATTTATTTTAAATGTTTCAATCCTTTGATGACCACTGAATAATATAGCACCAATGGTAGTAGGTTAAATGAAGACTATCTGAATAAACAATCTTCACCCATATTCTATAGAAATTATTGCTGGGGAAAAACAATGCAGAATTAAGTTTTTTTTATTAAAAATTACGGTACCAGATTTGATTTAATATACTGAATTGAATTAATATAATATAGAATTATATTATGTTCAATTAATTATACTAAAAACTTTAGTATTTGAGTTTGTTCAGATTACTCTGATTTTGTTCTGACATGACTTTTTGGACAGAATTTAATGAAATGTGACATATTAATGTTTTATTTATTATTTTTTTAACTGGAGTTATTTATGTTTTAGCCATCTCTTCCACTCAACCTCAAATTAAACTATATGACTTTTTGGTTAGGAAACTTATGGTGACAGCTGTTCTTTAGTCCGGAAGAACAGACAATTACAAAAACAATTAACAAAACAAACAAAACAATTACCTACATACACAACTCATGTGAATTAATTTTCATTTGAAATAGGTTACTATGGTTAAACATGAAGGATAAAAATACTGTTTTTTTTTATGTAAAATTACAAAGAAAACATTTTTTAAGTGATCATAACTTAAAGACATGTCTTTTTATATTAAAATAGTTATTCATTTTGAAAATATTCTCTTAATTTTTTGCATGGTTTACTTTCCATATTCCTAGTGCAACATGATGACAAACATTTTGTGACTGAAAAAATCAAACATGTATGATTGGCTCACAAAGGATTAAAAAATCTACCTCTTTGATATGACAAGCACATTGGAATTTCAAGCAATATTTATAAAACAAACGTATAACTTATTATATTACACATTCTTGAAATAAACTTATAAGTAATTTCATACATAAATACAATTTTACCATATCAATCACACAATTGATGTATATGCAACATCATGTTGACACTCAGAGAACGGTCTAGTGGAAAGAGTCAATTCCTTATGTCGAGTGGGAAGAACAGAATCCTGATCCCCTATTTAATGCAATTATATCAACAAATCTGTCTCCAACAATAGATTATGAATATAAAATAAGCCAAGTAAATAATGTGCCAAAAAGTTGCTTAAATATTTTTTTAATATAAGAAAATATATTTATGATAGAAAAACATAATTATTGTTTATCATTACAAAAATTCTTCAATATCTATAATAGTTTAATTTTAATTAAAACCAAACAAATTACCAAGTTTAAAGCCTTTTAATATTTAAAAACAAAACGTGATTTCTCCTCCAAAGTTTTAAAAGTTATGGGCATTTACACCCCAGGAAAATATTTTTGTACGTTGTACTTCAGTTAGCAAAATATTTTATAGAAGGACATGTTATTAAATATTTTAATTTCATTTTCAACAAGCAATAAAATTTAGTTTGAAGTAAGAAAAATTTTAGACATTATTAAAAAAAACAACTGAGCTATTTTTAAAGAAAGTACAAAACTGTAAATATGTGTATTTTGCTGTCTATTTTTTTTAATTAGCAAACTCTTATTACGCAGTAACCAGAGCCAGTATACTTCAATTTTAATATTTTAAGAATTTTCAAAATCTACAGCTCAGAAGTGAGAAAAAACACAGAGCTTCTGAATTAAAATTATAGAATAATTTTAAAGGTGTGTGTGTCTTTCTTTCTGATACTTATACATTTCTATTCTAAAAGGAAAGAAATTTCTTACACAAATTCATTCAGTAGGCCATTAAAAGAAGAAAGAGTGCACTTGCAATCTGCGAGTGAAAGTTTAAATGAATGTTCTACAAATCCAAGAATGAGCAGATAGTGAGATTCAATGACCTTGGAGTTACACAAGACAAGGTGAAAGTCATGGTAGCTGCTCTTGGCTGCTGTGAATTAATAAGGAATCATTGGTCGCTTGAACTCTACAACTGTGACTTGTTAGTCCAATTATTTCATTCAGTAGGTTGACATAATTTCTCTTTAGTCTGCATGGTGACTGTATTGTTTATTCTGCATGAATATCTGTCTATCTGTTGGCATCTTAGAAACAAGCTAGATTTGAAATTTTATATGCAATCTCAGTGAAGCCTGCTATGCAACATGTGGTGTAACGTATTCATACTGTGTATAAAATTACAGATATCTACTAGGTTTCAATTCATAATAGTATGAATATATTATCGTAACACAATTTTACTTAGGACTCAATCTGTTGTTTCCTGCTACTAGGACTTCTTAAAATTTATATTTAAAAAATTCAATATTTTGAAATAAATGTTTTTTTCGTTTTTTTTTAGATAAACCCAACCTATTATTAAGTAAAGAAATATTATTCACACCCAATATATTTTGCATACGTAGTCTATATTTAGCTGTCAGTTTGATGTTTGAACAAATAAATTATTTTGTAATTGTTATCTGTTATTCACAACAATATATTTATTTTATTTCCAGTTATAATGGCGTAAAAGATAATGTGCAAATTTAAATTACTTATCATTTAAAGTGTGTTAATCTTTTCACTTATGCAGTAATTAAATAATAATACACATAAAACACAAATTTAACAAATAATAATTAATTTTCATACATAAGCCATTTACATTTTAGTGACATTTTGGTAACAAAAAATGAAACATTTCTAAAATCTTACTTTTGCATAATCTGTAAAACTGACCTAGTGAATAAAAATAAAATATATAATAAATGGTAAACAACAGAAAATTCTATGTTTTATAAATTTGTTAACTAGATCTACAAGAATTAAATTATTGTAACAAATATTAAATGTTATTAAAACTCAACTATTCCAATAAAAATACTAGTAAGTTACCTCAAAAAATGTTCTTTAAAGAAGATCTACTGTACAACTTTAATATGTTATGATTCAAATGCTAAACAGCTATCAAGGTAACTTGGCTTCCTTGACCTAAATAAATCAGTTGGTGACAGTTATTCTTCTCTATTAATATGCTCCTTCTGCTCCAAGGCAAATGCATGTCAAGGATGCTAACATAGAAATCATGTATGGACACCCAGTTAGAAAGGCCAGTATTGATGCTACTAAATTGTTATTACAAGTCTACCATAGTTTAGATTGTTTAGGTTGAATTGTTGAATAATTATTCACAATATAGCTTTCAAAGGTAAAATTATAAAAATTTAAACTAACACAAGAATTAATATATTTTCTTAGAATGACATATTTTTATTGGGGTATGTTTAGCTATAAAATATTAAGTTGGTTGTATTAAATTCTGTAACCCAAATGTCTAAGAATTAGCTTGATTGTATTCAAATTAATTACATTATTATCACACATACAAAAATAACAAAAGAAACATGCAATGATAACAGTTCCTAATGACCTTGGTGATAGTAACCTTAAGATATACTGTAACAGGTCAAAATTATTAAACAGAAATTAATAAATAATTTAAACACTAATAAACCGTAATTGTTAGGGCAGTTACATTCAAAACCCTTATGGAAACCGACAACACACTATTATTTAACTTATTTAAAGAAACAAAATTATATTTAGTACTAGGCACGTATTTTAATAAATTACTACCACATTTGCTTGCCTGTCCTTTGGGTCATAAAAATGAGAAACGCTAAAAGAGGAGCTTGACAAAGGATGAAAAATTATTAAATTAAATTACTTAATTGATGACGATAATAATGACAATATCTTTTGCATAGTAAAATCATTTTGTTATGGTACTATATTCTAAATTTTCTATTATATTCTAAGCACATTTTTGCTGTTTCATAAGTAAACAAGACATGAACTGCCTTTAAACACTCATATTACAATAAAAAGTAATAAAATTACACATATCAAAATGTCCAAAGGTCATTCTGTAAACTATAGCACTAGATTCTACACTCACTTGCCTATGGAAGAATGAATATTCTAATCAATATTACATTATCACAGCAATATTATATTAATCACCCTGAGAGTTTAACTAGGCACATAAAAGCCACCAAAATATTTCATGACTATAATTAGCTACTAAATGTTTTCTATCATCTACGTTAGAGGTGGTGTTTTTCAGAAAATCTAGTACTAAGGAAAAAAGTGTTGATCCAAACTGACAAAGAAGCTTTGACAATACGATCTTAGTGTAAGCAATTTTTACCAATTGCTTGTATGTTTGACACACATAACACTTTAAAATTAAATAATACAATAAAAAGTACACTGTGATAAATAAACAATATTAGTAGGTTATACACAAAAATAGACCAGTGGCCAGCCAAAGCAGACGGAAATTTAGCAAAAGCATGATTTCAGAGCACTTGATGGTGGTATAAAGTGTACAACATGCATTTATACGTATTTATGTATGTGTACCCTCACAAAGAACAATATTAAATTATATTATCCTTAAACTCCTAACTTCAAATGTTTATCAAGGTTATTATTGTGCTGGGTGCAAAGAATATTCAAACTACATTGAATCATACAAGTGCTGTACTTTGCCCTTAGGCCTACACTAGATATGAACTCATGTATAAACAAGAGAACACTTTGACAATACAGATGTTTCTAGAACTGTGTAAAATTTGTCAGGAACATACTCTGGAGGTTATATAAAGATTGTTTCTTCCTTCTTAAAAACATGGGTTCCCAAAAGCCTATTTTCTCAGAGGAATTTCAGGCCCCCAGAGTTAGCAAAATAATAGTATTTTTCATTACAACAGCTAAACTAATTAACACAAAATCAAAACTTTTAGAACTACTTAGAAGTATTTTATACGGGGATTCTGGTCAAAAAAAAGCTTGTATTGACTATTCCCGGGATGATTTTGGTTGCTGTTAACTACAACAGGAGACATGTTAAAGTGAAAAAATAGACTTGTTAACACAAAATGCATAATAAGAATAAATAAAAATAAATTTAATACTTTAACTTTTTCAACTAAGATAGATTCTAAGAAATTCAAACGAACGCCTCTTCTTGCCAATGTGGTGAAAGACTGACAGAATATTTGTTGTAAAATGATTTTGGACACCTATAACTCTGAAAGGAAGTAAAAGTCTTATTTTAATTCTGTAGTATGCTCCCAAGACGTTTACGTGGTTTCAGAACACTCTGTATATAACTCATTTATACAGTTGAACTTTTTAAAAAGGAATTCAACTTTTTAAAATTTGTCCTCCCTTGGGCAGAATTATTATACAGTCCTTACTCTCTTTAATCCTTCCAGTACCTACACTATTCCGTAAGTCAATACATAGAAGAACACCAGGCAGTTTTGCCTAGAAGTGCTAATGTATAAGGAAAAAAAAGAATGTCATAAAAATGACAAAATAGAATAACAATAACGTTACATAAACAAAAAAAGTATTTAGGAAAAATATACAGTCCCATAATGCAGTGCTGAAAATACCAAGAGCAAAATAAAATAAAAATACAAAAACATTATTTTATGGAAGTAGATCATCTTATCATTAAACTTTAGTTAGTTCATCCTTGCTAATAGTTAAGGAACAACTACATGCTTGTTTCTGCTACTGATTTCATTTATAATTTAATTCTCTTATCATATTTACATAAAATTCTTAAACAAATCAAACTACAGAATAATGTAAACCCCCAGCTTGTGCGCTTATTTAGTTCTCCACCAAATGTATGAATACAAAGTTTCTTACATACTTAAAATCTGATTGATAGTTATAATTGGAAATATAAACCACCGAAGACAAGGGTATTTAAAATTCCTGTATTTTCTAAATTTCCGTTAACACTACAAGATACTAAATTTGCATGAGTACCACTTATTTTATTACATCTAGATCTTAATTTTATTAATCAAACCATTTTTAAAATAATTATTAACATATATTACAAACATTGAGTTTATATGGAACAAAATTGTATGCATTAAGTTTTGCACCTATTACATACATAGATTTCAGGAATTTCCTACTAGATCATGTGCACTCTAGGGTTAGCTTTTTAGTACAGACAATCAATAAGGTCATTTTGAATATCAAAAATGTTTTGTTTTGAATATGAGAAGTAAGGTAATTTATAATAAAAAAAAGATATTGCCACTGTACTATACACCCATGCAGAAACAATGTTCATCCGTAGTTTCATTCATAGTTTCCTGACCCTTTTGGTATAGTTGTAGTTCAAGCAGGCTTGCAACCATTATACCACCACCAATTGTTCCACACTCGGCATGAGAGTCATGCTTGCTTACTCTTATGGTGAATCCTGTTCTCCTCCAGCTTTATTCTTAGGTTTATCTAAAAGCACAACTTTGATTTCAGATACGTTTCAAAATGTGAAGTCTATATCTCAAAAAGATATCAATTATTTCTATTGTATTTTCAAGTAAAAAAACCCAAATATTGTATCTATTGTACCAGGATAAGTTAATTTATTTATTTCAGACTGTAATCATAAAATACAAAATAGGTTCTCTGCAAACCTACAGTGCATGATGTTTATCACAGCAGTATGACTGTGACTGTATACGATTCAAGGCCAAACCAAGGCCATCTCTAATAACAGGCACTCAATTATGATTACACATTTATCCACATCCTGACCACAATCATCACAGAGAATGGTTACTGTTTCAAATATAGAAACGTTAACTGAACTTTAACTGTAAACAAATTCATCACTATAATAACAAATTAGTTTAATTATAAAATTAATTCTCCATCAATTTGTTAGATCCAGCATGTAAAATTTACCTTCAAACACAATGTAAAATAATTTTGTAATTATTGTAAAGAATGTTTATTATTATCTTGAATAAACAATGACCAACAACTCATCTAATGAACAGCCTTATCAAGTGACCTATTGACCTTCCTGGTGATAAAGAGAAAGTTGTGGGCTATTACATTAACCTCAAGTCTGATCTCACTTCTCACTCACCCCAGACTATGGAGTTGATCTTCTCGCCAATGAAGTAGAAGGTGCAGGCAAGAAGGACACATGCAACGATGAACGCTGCTCTCTGCGGAAGGTTCAGTACATTGAAGACATTGTACACCCAGAACCCGCTTTTGTAATGGACATAGTGCATCCTGCAAACAGAGAATTTTAAATCTCAATCCAGATAAAACTACTTTTTTGTAAAGTTTAGTTAATTGTAATACAACAAATTACAACGCAATACTACAAAGAGTTTTTATAAAAACGTTTAGGTAATGGTATTTTCACTACAAAAACGTAATATACAGTAAAATGTATACATTTTAATATAAAGTATATTTTAGTTGTTAATTACCTTTCCATTGTACTGCAAGAAAACTTTAGAATATTTACACACGTTTTTAAGTCCTATAACCCGCAGGTGATGATTTTATTGCACAGTGAAACCTTTCTAATTACCTGTGACTCAGAGGGTTAAAACCCCAATAATTTACAAATAAATGCTTCATTTACAGAATTGAAATTTTAAAAATAACATGAAAAGTGAATCCTTAATAAAAAAGTGAAAGAACAGTATTATAATAAATATAATATTTTGTATATTGGTACACGGTGACCAATAGACAGTAACATCCGAGTTTTTATTCCATATGATTTCAAAATCAGCTGTTTAAAAGTGAAAGATATGTTGATTAGTTAATTTAAGGACTGCTTCTTCAGCTTTATGGTGGATTTTGATTGATATTTCCTTCCTGGCAGCTTGAAAATTAATTATTACACAGACTAAACTATGATTAAACAGGTAAGTGGAGAGTACTTAGGCATTGGTTTAATGGCAGGGAGCGATGTAATTACTGAAGCGCTGGAATAACAGAACACTGCTAAGCCTACATGACAATTTATTGGGGCCATAATTTTTATGAAGATGCGTCCCACGTGTACTGATATGGCTGAGTTAAATTGTTCTGTTTCTGTATGGGAAGCCACAGGGATTGTTGCTGTGGATCTTCTCAACTACACTTAAAGCTTAAAAAAAACGGAGGAGGATCGGAACCACTGTATGTCGAGATCTCAAGGGAGAGGAATTCTTTTCACCTTGAAGGAATGGAAGACTATTACTGTTACAACATCCATCTGTCAAAACAGGAGAGGAAGAGACATTTCTCTTTGATCTAGGATTGCTAAGACCTTTTAAACTGAGAAAATTCCACTCCTTAGTGCCATCTTCTTGCACAATAAGTTACTGTACACTCTACCACCAATTATCTTCTTTCTCAATACATCACCATCTGGAGTGGTGATCTGCTGCTATTTACTGGGTAGCTCTGGTGTAAGTGACATCAGTTTTTGTTGTCTCTTGGGCATACAAGCAAGCCAAATACACCCTCTGGAGTACTCACTAACTAATATTGAAGTGAATTGAAAATAACTTTATTCATAAAGTATACAGTAGTATACATTGAAATACACTGTAGCATGAGAAAAAAATATCACAAACGCTCTCTGCACGCCTTACTGACACATATTTTATACAATAACCTGTGTTTCAACTTCATTTTTAAGCTGAGGTTGTAATAGGAAGCTGAAGCTGGATTGTTTTTCTGCTTACAATAAAACAATCAATTTTATTTTGATACTACAGTACATTATGAAGCTATTCACTAATATTCTTTTATGCTATTATCTTACAATTTACTATAGTTAATAAAAAGCCTTAGTTAATTTTTTAAGTTTATAAAAATACTTACAAAACTGGTTAGTGTAAACCTTTTTTTTATTTGAAAGATATTACAACTTTACATTATGTTACAGCATAAAAATAACCATTATAAAGGAGTATCGAGGTATCCCACAGAACAAATGAGTTATAGCACAGACGGACTGCCCTTTGACTTTTTTATCCTCAAAAGGAGCTTTCTTCCATGGAATAAGAGAAACTTATGTAGCAAGTTTCAAGTCCCTTGGATCTTTCTATCGAGAGTTTTCGCACAGATGGACGGACAGATTGCCGGATAATGACACAATTTCAAGGAGGCCCTGTCGGGTTCTTAATAAATGGGTGGTCAGTGAAGTTGGAACTTTCGAGTCCTCTATTAGCTCAGTATTTCATCAAAATAATCAAATCGGTCAATATACACCCATTGAAATTTTAAGGTAGAACCTGATCAATGTGGTGCCTCCATATTTGGTCGTCATCCATTAAGAATCAATCTGCAGTGGAGATGACCTTCTCTTTTTTGCACTTGTCCAAAACTTCACTTATTTCATGTCTCTCGGTAGTCCCTGGCTTGTACTCAGGTGTTGATGTATATTGTTCAAGAAGGTGAAGCATATATATATATATATATATATATATATATATATATATATATATATATATACTATTTGTGTCCTCAATTTGTGAACCTATATTGTAATTTATTTCTTTTTTCCTATTGAAAATTATAATCCAACATTTATGAAAAATATAAAATAACATTAAGTAATGCAGTAAATTATATATAGGGGCTTATACAACAACTCTTGGTTTTCAATGTTAATTACATCATGGAAAATTCATTACTAAATTTACTAAGTCATTTAAAATAAGATTTGCAATATAAAAAAACTCCTTTCTCCAATGTTGCAGGTTTTCACTAATTTTCAATTAATTAATATTAATTTTATAGTTTTTAAGTTTGTTCTTGTTTGCATTGTTGCTAAATTAATCCAAACGTAATGAATTTAATATATGTAACAATCCTATTTTTAACAAAATGTTAAAATTTAGATTAGTTTTTGAGCAGTGTATAAATATGTCCAACCAAACGACAAATATAAATTCTGACAGGTAATACGCAAAGATGAAAATGTAAGTGTGTAAACAAATCATCATATCTCATAGTAAGGTAAACTTGTTTTTTTCATTCATTTTTTAAATATGTACTGAAAGAGAACAAAATTGTGCTTTTGTATTAACTGCACCTTTATGAAAGTTCATATTCCTAATTATGTGTTGAACTCTATACAGGGTTTAATATTGTAGTAGATTTACTTATTCTAATTCCAAAAGCATAAGTTAGTTTTACAATTTTTTTATTCATAAAAATATAACTCACCATGATATATATGTTAACTGGAAGACAATGAGAGCTAATAACCCTTTAGATCTTGAAGGATATTTCCGATAAGTAAGAAATAGTTCAAGGGCTGTAAAAAACATGATGTTTGTGTGCATTATGTGATTAAGCCATGTAGGAAAGTACGGATCCATAGCTTTGGGCAACACCAGATCACGGTCCACTGCATACAGGCCCCAGAACGTGACACCCACAAACTGGAACATATCATGCAAGATTAATTGGAAAATGATACTCCGCTATGTTAACACAATATTCTGGATAGTATATACCAATTGTTCTATGACAAACAAATCATCTGGGATCAACATAAACTGTATAGCCAGACAGCTTTGCAGACTGTGGATTCCTGTGTATCTAGGATTGTTATCAGGTCGTTTCCTCTCTTAAGAGGATCAAAATGTTATTGTTTATTAGGTCACACGCCTTGAGGGAATTGTGGGAAATGAGAGCTGACAGGAAACAACACGATCTCGAACCATTCTATGGAATCCCCAGGTGTGTTGCTTTTAGAGCTATCTCGTAATGGATGGATAAAAACACACTAATAGATAGAGAATATTGCTAGGCTTATGAATAAGTAAACTTGTTAGTTGAGCATTAGCAAAGCTCAACACTCAAGGGGTTTGGAAAAATTTCATTTCTGTCTGTCTGTCTATTCGGACAATATCTCTAAAATAAATTAACCTATAGACTTAAAATTTTGCATGAAGCTTCATGTCTATATAGGCAAGAAGGTAAAGTTTGATGGTCATCCATATTAATCCAAAATTTGCCTCAGCAACAGAAAATATTTTTGTATTAGTCTTATGGGTAACTGTTATTGCAACGAGAAAATCACAGAATGGATAAATTTGTAAACAAACTAAATACAATCATATGACATTTTTACATGTGGCATAATAAAATATATAGTTATAGACTTGAAATTGTATGCAACCTGAGAGAAGTATGTCTAAACGACATATGGTAGAGCGTATTGCTGACCTGTCTTAATCTACATAGATCTTCCTATTGGTTGGAATCTCTTCATGGGCAGATATCACAGGGTATGAATTTCTGACAAAATATTTTCACAGAAAGGGTATCATTTAACTAGAGATAAATATTCTTTAGGCTATGCAATAAGCAAAACAAGACTGGAAGACTTATAATGTATAAATAATACATGACAAGACATTTATCTAGAATTATGGTACCAGTTAGCAATTTCAAATAAATATAAGGAAGGAGGAAAAAGGAAGCTGATTACTTAGATGCTTCACTGGATGTGTTAACAGATTTTGTTGAAAAAAGACCGTTGGAATTGTTACAAAAATTGAAAAATAGTTAACAGCTTGTATTTCTTTTATAATTGATGCAAAAGAGCTGATACCTTTCAAATGTTAAAATATTTGTTGCTACCGGCTTGTGCAAGCATACCTATAAAGTAATCCTGCTTGCTTATCGGTTGACGGATTTTGTTGGAATAGGTACTATTGGAATTGCTATAAAACTTGATAAATAGTTGGTATCTTGTGCATTTCTTATAACTGTTCTGGTTTTTTTGTTATTTGATTTAACAACGGATTTCCTTGGAAAAAGTACCATTGGAATAATTATAAAACGTACTAAATAGTTGGTATCTTTTGTATTTTTTTAACTGTACTGAGATTTTTGTTATTTGTAATTCTCAGGTGCCTTTTTGTTAGTAATAAAGCAAATCCCATCATTATTTTTTTAGATTTTTCTCTTATATATCTTGGCCTATCTATGTGCAAATTTTGATAGCTGTAGTTATACTAGTTCTAGAGATAATTTTTGTAATACAAAATGGCAGCTAGCGGCTAAACGAGACATTATTTGACCTATGTTTATATGATATTTTTTGTTTGAAATGATGTTTACTATCACCCACAGAAATTTGTGACACCCTTTTGTGAACAACCTGTATATAGCCCTACTTATAAAACTAATTCAATTTATAATATTTCAGATTTGGGTTCAAAATGTACCAAAAACATTGTAGGTCTATTGGCCTAAAATAAGGCTACAATGTTTTTGGTACATTTTGAACACAAATCTGAAAAATACGTTTTGGTAGCTTATTACAGTTAAAATTATTGTCAAGTAGACCGACCTAACTTTTGTCCATGAACTGAAATCCCCAATATACACTATGTTGTAGAATATTACATAAGAAATAAAGTCAAAAAACGTGACAACTCACTGATAAATTAGAATAGAATATTAATTTTTGCCGATTATAGTTGGAATTATAAACAATTAATCAATAGCAAGACGTGATCATTTTTGTTAGACATATATACAAAATTCCTGAAATCTTAACCAAGTTACTAAATAACCCACTAAAAAATAAAGCAGTGCTAAAGTATACCAATCAACTTACCATTGCAACAGGGAATGCCAAACTGGAGTGAAAGAAATCTTTGAGTTTTGCCATTTTTGATTGGCTTGGGTCAGTCACAAAAATGTCGATAATACAACACATTGTAAAGTAAAGCGACTGCATTATCTGTGGAAACAAAGTTATGTAATAATATTGTGATAAATGAATTCAATATGACAAACTTACAATATATTATTCTATAGAAACTATAATTCGAAACTAATGTCCGCTTAACTCTAGAAAGAACTAATAAATACATGTAGGTTCATCCAGGTTCATAGTCAGGGTGGTTCTTTTCAAGCTTTCCATAACATTATAAAGAATGAGGCTGCAGTATAATAAGGGGCCACCACCACAATAGAATTATAGTATATCCTTAAAAACAGTAAAAAGTAACTAAATAACTGTTTTGTTTTTTACATTTTATAGATACACAACAGATAGTTTTTATATAACGTAATTCGTGTCAAAATTTTTGTTTCTATAATTCATATAATCATAAATATGATTCTATTGTGGTGGTGGCCACATCGTTGTGCCCAGGTCCAGCAAACATTGCAAAGATATGGTATTTCGGTAAATATTAAGATCAGTGACTACCCCTCCAATCGCCGTAATTTTTTGCATACTAACACAGGTTAACGTAATTTCACCAAAAAAAATAGTCCCGATTATCGCTAACATATAAAAACCAGTTTTTCGGCAGTACAATGTTGGTAATACAAAACACATAAATAACAAGATTTTCGACTATCAAACTAAAAACAATGGCCGACCATGGTCGTTTTGATGAGTTGACAGTAGTCACGTGACAAACAGGAAAGTTTCCGATTGGCCGGGCGGATCACGTGACCTATAGGACGGCTTCGATTGACCGCCAGACGTAAACAAACAAACCCACATGGACAAGGAATAATTAGTGAAGTTATGGTATTTATTTACAATACCGTGACCATGAAAAATGGACTTTTTTTCATGGATTGGGCACTTATAGCCAAGTATTATTATCACAGGTGCATATAAACTGGGGGGAAAGTATATCATTGTATTATATTGATGCCTTTCGGGCATTATTACATTAAAAATGGAAAATAACCGACAAAATTTTGTCGAACAACACTTGGAGGGTTAAGGATCAGGGGCATCACGTGATCTGGGATTCGACTTTTGCAAGCTCGAGTTAATTTTTTTTTCTAAAAGAGCAAGCAGTGTGCAGCACTGCGCAGCGGGCAGGCATCGTTGACAGGATTAACGTCATCATTTCAGTAAAAATTGCCAGAGGTACTGTCAAAAACAGAGTTTTCAGAGGATTTCAAAAAATCGTAACTCCTTTGATTTTTGTTGCCGACGAATTTTTTCTTCACTATTGTTTTCAGGAAAAATTGTAGTTTTCAGGAAAAAAAATGAACATACCTTTCCATGGTCACGATATTGTAAATTGATACCAAGTTATTGACATGGCGTGCGATGGTTCTTGTCACACGCTAAACAGACCCTAGCTTGCCTATTCAAACTTGCCCGCTGCGCAGCGCTTTGCGCTGCTTGCTCTTTTAGAAAAAAAATTAACTCGAGCTTGCAAAGTCCAAGCCCAGATCACTCCATGACTGCTTACACACACAACACTCAGACAGAACTAACGCAGGTTTCATTACAGGCAAAAGATAAGCGGCGCGCATTTATCACTGATAAAATAAGACGAGTTTATACTAGAAGTAGTACCTGGACTACTGCCCTACGAACTAATAACACCAAAAAAACGAATAAATGATCTGTCAATCAGGTTTTTTTTAATTATATTTTTTTCAAAATTTGTTTTGGGGGGGGAGAAAACGGTTACGGCGATAATCGGGACTATTTTTTTTTTTTTTCGGTTAAATTACGTTAACCTGTGTTAGTATGCAAAAAATTACGGTGATTGGAGCGGTAGTCGCTGATCTTAAGATTTACCAGTATTTCTGATCAAAGGAAAGGTTGGTAAAATTTAGACCGTATTAGACTAAATTTGAATTTGGTTCGATATGGAATGGCCATAGTTAAATTAGACTTACTCTTCACTCCATTTATCAAGACTAATACTGAAGGCCTAGTCTCTAAATTCCATCCATTCAAAATACAAAATAATCAACAAAATCGGGTTAGCAAAAATAATTAAAATACTAATCAGCTATTTATTTTAGTTTCTTTTGAACACCATGCTACTTTAAATTATTACCACAGGATACTTACAGCATTCCAGAAGGTTAAAAATTTAAATTTCCCTCCAAATGCTGACATTATAGGGGACACATCTTTTGGCACAACAACGAAAGTAAAATCATAATAAACACTGTAAGCAAATTGTATTGCTGCAACTATGTGAAATATTGTAATCACAGCTTTATAAGTACCGGTTTTCCTTGCTGATTCCATTATCTAAGTTGTAGGTTAAAATACTAGCAAAGTGTTTTAATGTCTTTAAAATCAACCATTGAAGATATTAAGAAAGTTGGAATGATTCTTTATGAACTAGGATAATCGTGTTTACTTATGTTGTGTTATCTCCGAGTTCAATGGAAAGATACAAATCCAAAACGCGTTTTTTAAATTGCCCTTGGCAAGCAGTTTGTGTTTTAAATATGAACACTGTCAAACGGAATAAGCACACGTATGTAAAATAGCAATAAAATAATTTGACTAGAAGATAATACAATGTTTATGAAACTGCAAGCCCAGCCTACACTGTAAATCACGAGTGGTGATATTATGAATGGCAACAGAACACTAGTGTTTACAATAAATGACACCATGCACTGGACATAGACACTACACCACTAACACCGAACACCGAAACCACATACACGTTGACTTGACTGACACAGTCACACACACAATAGGCAGTCTGCAGACGACGCGTCGGATTGTGGGAAGAAAGTCGATATTTTAGATCAGCTGGTCAACAATTGGGATAATATTTTTCAAATCAAGTCTAACAAAGATTATGTGTTAACTTTTTAACTCTTTGGTGAGTGTAAATACAGTACTATAAAATATTTAACAAACACGACAAAAACAATTATTACAATACCTCGAAAAATATTATATACTATAACATGACAACTTTTATTTCATAATGTTGTATTAAAATCGAAAAAAGTACTTTGTGTAACATTTTATAAAGTTTCGATGTAATATTTAGAAGTAGGATAAAGGCTTAATCCGTAACTGTGATAAGGCTGTGGCTCTCTAATCAGGGCCAATTTTGCTCCTTTTTTTAGTGTAAACGAACATTTTGGAGCCCTCTTCCAAATAAGATAAAGGAATCATAGTAGGAGGGATCTTCTCTGGAAAATTAAAAAATAAATACTAATTGAGTTATACTAGTAATGAATTGATCTAAAATTTTCAGGTCAACTCAACGCATGCTTAAATATTCATTAAAGGCAATAGAAATGTATTTCTCAATCAATACATATTATGCACGTAGAGAATTGTCAAAGTTAAATAATTAAACACATTGCATTAAACCCGTTTACATAAAACATACAGAAACTCTTGTTGGGTAGTATCATTATAAGATACATTTGCAACTAGCCATCAAAAAGCTTGCAGTATTAAGTGTAGAATTAAACAGCCATTACAAACTGAAATACGTAGAAATTAGATACATAAAAATACGAACAATACTTGAGAGAGAGAGCATCAGCTGCTTTATTGTTTTTACCAGGATAGTAGATGATATCGTATTTTAAACAGGATAGTTCTAATCTCCACCTCATTATTAAATCTTTTTTTATACTTTTCCATTGTGAATATTATCAAACACGAAGCTAACAGATTATTCATCGGTTACAACCACAAAGAATTATCTAGTAAAAATATTTCTCCATTTAACTATAGCTTTTACTATAGCTTACGCATCTCTCTCCATAGCAGAATGTCATTGTACACTAACTCTAAGTGCTGGGAGAAAAAATGCAACAGGACGATTGCATTGCAAACATTTGGCCCCAACCGTATAACCAGAAGTGTTGGTTTAAATTATAGAGTTCCTAATCATCAGTTGTTTTAGTTACAGACATATATTTTTCAGTTTATAGAAATCAGCCGTTTTGATTGTACCCATCAGGACAGTTTTACAGTGGGTTAAACCATATAGAAAACTGAGGTATCCATTTAGCGTGATGTGAAAACAAACCTGTAGCACGGCACAATGAGTCATTATGTAAAGGAAGTCCAAGAAGTAGCCTGAGAGATTTCTAATCAAATTATCAATAACTCATTGGAAATTTGTGACTCCAAAGTGGATTCGACAAAACTGATGCAAATTTTCACATGATTCAAAAGCACTGTAGATTTTATCCTGGTCTGGAATATAAATCTATTAAATTAATTGTACTAAACGCGCTGTACTGGGATATTTGTATAATGATATCATCAATATTTTGTAGAAGGTAAGCATCCAGAAGAGTATATATGTTAACAGTCTGAAAGTAATCCATTTCCAACCATATTTTGTTGTTACCATTAGTGTGACCAGTACTTGGGTTCGCCATGGAGATTTGTTTGGTTCGATAATCCTTCAATAGTCTGTCTACCGTTTCTAATTAACTCGTTATAACTTTAATAATATACAATATTCTTTATTGATATGATCTTGAAGAAAAGTACGTTGCATCAGTCAATTAATAAAATACATTTATTTATTTATTATTAAGCTATCTTCTTCACGAGTCAAGGAATTCTTTTTCAGTGTATATCTCTTGTATGAGTACATTTTCCAAATAGTTGTTTGTAGCTCCTCTCCAAAGTGCTATCCCACATCGCAGGTATGACTCAAATAATGCAAAGTAGGTTATCTTAGCTGTGTCTATGCGACTCACTTGTTTTATTCTTCGTATCACATAGGTGCCTGAACTTAATTTTTACATAACTGATCAATATGGGGTTTCCAGGTTAGACTTGAGTCCACTACAATCCTGAGATGTTTTTGTTTCCTTTCCATCCAATATGTCAGTCAATTACTGTCAGATTTATGTCTTTGTGTTTGGCATAGAAGTTTATTTGTACAGTTTTATTTTCATTCAGAAGTAAGTCATTTGAGGAACAGTATTTTTAAGTCATTCTGAGTGTTTGTTCGGTTGATTTGCCTGATAAGATGATAACTGTATCGTCTGCATACATTACTGATTATTCATCATTAATAAGAATGAGACTTGACAGCTATTTGCATATGGTCAACAGAGAGGTGAGCAAAGAGTTCAGCTGGACAGACAGCCACTGTTGCAAGACGAAAATCTGTGAAAGTGTCCTTACTACATCCAAAGTTAACTGCTACAGATGAATGAATGTTGCTTTAATATATCATGTCTAATAATGTCAGCACAAATATCCTGCAAAATGGAAAGGAAAACTATATCAGTGATCCACTTATTTTTCATGATTATAATCTTTAAATTTGTTACATAGTAACACTGCGTTGAGATTGAAAAGCTGTTAACGCCATATCAATTGGTCCCTGGCCTGGATAAACTTTAATTTTAAAACTCTTTACATATTTCTACTTACAAACTGGCAGAACTACTATTGTCTCTTAACACAACTGCAACTGTAGCTGTCGAAAAACATAGTTGTGTTCTAGTAATAGATTCACTAAGAACTTTGAATCTCGGGAGGAGATTCCCCTAGACCTAAAGGCCCCACTGACTGACCTAGTAGGGTGGAACGTTGGTATAGGGCAATAAATAGTTTTCTGTTTTACACATTCTAATAGTGAACAAATTTGCCTTTTTATGTGAGAAGTAATTCTACAAAGTTTTATTTTGCTAGAAACACATCTTGACGTGCCGCAAAAGCCTTAAAAATAGTGTTTGTCTACATTACATACATTGTCAAAATTTCAAGAATTTTATTTTTTGCTATGGTATTTTATGTTTATTATTTCAATTTAATTCAAACTAAGCCTAAAATAATGACAAAAAATTAATTGGCTGCCATCATCATTTTATAGGCCCACTTAGTAGGTAATAAAACTTGAAAAAACAAAGGTTTTTAAAAATGTACTTTTTTGGCTTTGCTGTAGTAAGATATTAGTAGATATAATATTGTAATTATTTGTCTTTGCCTAAAATGTATTAAAGAATTTCCCCTTTTCTTTTTATACTACAGTTATAATATTGTACCAACTGAAAGAGTAGAAAAGGTATTAACCTATGAAATAGTTAAACATTCTAAAACATTAAACATTCTATTCATTAAACACATTTGTATTCATAAAATATAAATAATAGACAAATTAATTAAACATTGTAAAAAAGCTAAATTAATATTAAATGTTCTCAATTATACATGTTAGGTAAAATGTCTCTTTGTTTCAAATTTTGGCATCAACTTGTATGAAGCAATTCTGACTTTGACAAATTCATTTCTTTCTTCGAGACCGCAAACACCGCAGAGTGATAATTCTGTTACAAGATTGATTACTTTTTCCACTGCTTGTGTATGACAGGGAAAACGTTGGAAAATCAATAGAATGCATCAGGCCATCTTCTCTTAATTCACTTATGTACTTGGCTAAGTCCTCATCAGTCACGTGCTTTGTCATTTGTGGTACGGTGATTGTTACGTCAGCCCAATTGATAATGTCGATGTAATCTTCAGCTTTGAAGTTGAGTTTAGGTATCACAAACTTCCGTACCTCATTCTTCTGTTCTGACCTTGCCTTCAAAAGTCGTCGGAGGCCTAACTCCCTTATGTGTTTTCTCTCATCACTTAACATGCAGAGCAGCATGTTTTCAGGGTGAGCGTAGTAGTCGTTTATTTGAAAAACTGGGTAGATTATTTTGAGTTGCTCGTCGGAAAGGTAACGTGAAAACTAAATCAGTCTCTACAAGTGTTTGGCTCCATTTATACAAAAGGGTTTCAGCTTAATGTGACACCAGATGGGAGCGTACACCTTAACTACATAATCTGTTAACGTTTTCAGGTTTTCTGAAGGGTTCTCTGTTCCAACAAACAACCAGAGAATGTGACTAGCCAACGTCAGCCATCTTGAATGTGCTAACTTTCCTGGTTTCTTCATAGCTAGATCAGGGAGGCAGATCCCACTTTAGACTGATTTACAAATTTCCAGTAGTTTTTCCAGTAGTACTAATATATTGTTTCACTTTTAAGTCTGGAAGGTTATTCTCAATTGGTGAGTATGTAACTACTGGAAGCTCATGACATTTTGTCAAGTAGTTTGCTAATGCTCCTCCGAACTCATTAGGTCCTTTTGTTTTTCCATCTAATGCACAAAACACGTGGTGCAATGGCAACTCGTTGCAATGAAACTAACATATTAGCCACTGCAAAGACTTATGAATGTTCTTTTCTAAAGGGTGATAACATCATTATTGAAATGTTGTAGATGGAGCTTATATTGGTTATTGTTAACTTAATTACATTAAAAACATAAAACCAATATTTAACACTTTTATGTTTTGTGAGGCCTTTCGATAGCAAGGCCATCTTCTTCAGACAAGCCTTGCTATCGAAAGGCCTCACAAAAAAATAAAAGTATTAAATATTGGTTTTATGTTTTTAATGTAATTAAGTTAACATCATTATTACCTCCAGTCTTTGTAGCAGTGCCTTCACATCCAATTGCAGTTACACTGTTCATGTTCAAATCACAGTCACTATTAAAATACTCAATAATACCTTCTTTGATGCCTTCACCTGTAGGTGCAACGTGCGACAGAAATAAAGAACCAGATTTTTCAACTATCGTAACGTGTTCTTCAACGACAGTCTTTCTGTAAAATTTGTTCCCCTTTTCTCTTTAACAATTATCTTATCATTTCTGACATCAAAAAAACAACCCTTTGTTCTCTAAAACTTTATTGTTGACACTAGTTGCAACTGCCTTTTTTTCAATAACTGGCTCTAGCTCTTCGAAGTTTCATCCTGTCAATGACGTTACTTTTGTTCTCCTCAGAAATAATCCCCACATCTTTAAGAACCGCGCTTGCTATAGCTGCTGCAACCCTGTCTGAAACCCCAATTCTGTCACAGATAGAAGCTACTGTCGGTAGTTGTAACATATTTTTTGTTAGAAGAGGTGGAAGGCTTTTCATCGTCAATTGATTCCGCTAAAAACTCATCTTCTATATCATATTTTTCAGGTTGAAGTACATCAATTTCAATCATATTATCTGATTCTACCTGCAATTTGCTATCAAAAAGCATCATTTTGTGTTGTATCAGCCGCCTTAGCTTCCAACTTTTGTTTGTATTTAAGCTCTTGTCGAATCACCTTTAACTTTTGATCCTCTCTCTGGCTCAAATTCTTAGTAACCGACTTATCAAGTATGCTGATATACATTCTCCAGTCAGTTCTTTGATCTATACAAAAATTTTGTTCAACGCACATTTTGTTTGTACACTTACACTCTGAGAACAACTTACACTTGCAAGATGCTATATCAAAAAGATGCTTACTTTCATTTAAAAGTTTGTCCACTGCTGTCATAATTTTCTTTCCCTTTTCTTCCCTTTGATCTCAATATATTTCTATTCTTGTCATTATAAGCTTTTCCCATTGCAACATACGGGTACGAGACACTGTAGGAATTGATGCCTTAACCCAAACATTTTCAACTTTATCCATAACAATATCTAATATATCACTCACCGTTGGCTGTTTTGGTGATATACCAGGTTTCAACTCAATATGTCAAATATAAATTTAATACTTTATGACAACATTATAGGTTGGTAAATAAGTATCACTCAGTACTTTAGGATATCCAAAAATGGGACATTCCCACTGAAGTCTAGTCTGAACTCGCTTTAACAACAAATCCGCCATCTCACTAACAAAAAACATCAGCAATTGAACTGGACTGACCTCTCTGAGGCATAGAGAGTCAAGTCGTAACATGAAACAATGGACTCCCCTTCCCACCAACTTCCTGCAGATATCATATTCCCCCTCTGCTCTAACTGTACATACTATGTCACCAACTGTGATCAGGTGTTATCTAGTGCATCTTAGTCACATATACTGCCTTTTTTTAAGCAGAAATGGAAAAATACAACAATATTTCTTACAGATAAAAATGTATTGAAATTCGATGAATTTCACTAAAAAATCACAATTTCTAACCCTTTGAGGCACCTCTTACCCTACTCCAATCATGTTTAAACTTTAAAATTGATTAAATAACAGCAAAAGGCAACTTTTAGTCACTATTATACATTGAAATAGAAAAAAACTATATTCTTTTGTTTCACCCTACTGATCTAGGCCCTCTGACTGTGTCAAGAAACTTCCACAAACCTACATGATAACATCTTTAAATAAAGGGGAAAAGAATATGATAAAACCGCATGTAAAACTGAATTTACTACGTGTCACAGGTTATATATTGTTTTGTCCGTCGGTCTTGTTCAAAATCTTTAATCTGTGATAAAGTAGCTGAATTTTAAGATGAATAAAACCTAAATTTAGGTTGTTCACACTGTTTTATTACAATCATTAGTCACACTAGTTTTCATTGAGGTTGAATTGTGAAGGTATTGAAAGGATTAGAAATATCAAAGAATACATTATTCTGAGATCATATTTTTATCTTTATCTTAAAATCATCGTTATTTTAAATCTCGTTTAAGCCTCAGCGTCAGCTATGCCGGCTTCGAAGTGCACTGGTTTTAATTATTATCATTATTACATGATTGGACCTCCCCGGGATTTGAACCCGTGATCTCTCGGTTAGAGGGCCGAGACTACAACCATTAGTCCACGGAGGAGGACAAACCATTGTTAAGAATATATATATATATAAACATCAGCTGACAAGATAAACAAGTCGCTATCGTATTAGTAGTCATAGTTATCAATCTATTACTTTCTTAGGAGAAATTCCTTTTTGTTAGGAAAACCTATGTTGTATTTTTATTCAATTCAAAATAACTCTTCCCTTCCAAAATAGTATATTGATAAAAAATTTGAAGAGTGAGTTTTAGTTATACTTCATACACGGACACGTTTCCAACAACTTTATTTAAAAAAAGTTAATACATTTGACAACATTAAAACAATTGTTTTCAGATTGGAAGAATAAAAAGTTAACCTACAAATACATCACTGAGATTATGCTATTATTCTTGCTATATTTGGTTTAAATTATATTTTACCCAGAATTGAAATTCATTCCTGTAACTTTCGTAAACAGTATTTTCTGGGAATGCCATTTTATTAAGTGTCTAGTTGGTTGTAAGTAGTAAAGATTTAGCCAACACTCTTAGAACAGATTTGATCATTTTAAGTTGTTTTGATTTTTTGTTAATACTTAATTAATCAATAGTTACAAAACAAAATTTAGAAATACAAATTACATTTACATGCCAAATTTCATCAATACAGATTATCCAAAGCCTCCAGCAGTGCCCACATACACACAGAATATTTTACAAAAACAGTTTTAGACAGTCCCACAATTATAATTTTTGTTTGATAAATTATTAAAGATATTTTAAAGTAACATATATGAAACATTTTTAAATCATGTGCAATATGTATTAAAATGGCCATAATTCAATATTTCTTCAGTTATATTATATTTTTTAATTTTTTAAGAAAACCTTCATTCATATATTGATTAATTTTAATTCATGTAATAATGATCATGTATGTATCTAAGTGATAATGGAAATTATACTTAAGTATTCCTTCACTTGTATGTAGCTTTCATAATCAAATCAAAATATAATTGATATGCACTATTATAGCTATGATCATCTTCTTGGTGATCTACACATCAATTTGACCTTGTATAAGCCATCTATTGACTATTAGTGCAGAAATAGTAGCTAACACAAGGAAAAAATATAAGCCAGTTAGTAAACTCATTTTTTTATAAATACACAAATTATATACAGGAAACAAGAATTAAATAAAAACAACAAAGATATAAAATAATGTAGTTAAAATATTAAAATTGATGTTTGTGAATTTACATAATAGTTCATTACAGAAGTAAACATAATGTACAGGAGGCACAGGTCAACAAAAACAACCCAAGGATATGGCATATAATATTTGAACATTTTTCTAAAATTGGCACATCCATATTTAACAGCTGGGTTTTATCAATATTTTAATAATTAAAATTAAAGTATGAAGAATTTTATAACTTAAACCATTATATGTATAAATGGCATCAACTTACCAAGTTTTTATTCCTTACATAATCAAATTTTATATTTTTATTCTTCTACAACATATTTAGTAAGCTCCATATTAAAAACTACACAAAATTTAGTATTTAAATTGTAAATTTCAAAATTTTATTTATTACTTAATAGATATTAATAAACTCAAAATAAAATCGGTTAGATATTAAATATAAAAATATCCGTACATTATCAGATGTACAGATAGTTAACAATCCTTTGAAATATGTAGAAGACGTAGTCTCTAAACAACATTAATTCACAAAATCTAATTTTTTAGCTAAGGCAGTTTTAACTGTTGAACAATGTAAAAAATGGAATCATGGTGTTTTAAATTTTGATTTTAGTCAACTTTTGGCTTGAATCTATTGATGATTCCTTGTATCATGGAATTCTGGTAGAGAAAAACGGATAATATTGCCCCAATGCAAGCTCCAATCCAGTAAACAAAGACGTGCTCGGATGCTGTATGACCTTTGCAGCCGAACTTAAGGGCACTGGCCAACACAGGGTTGAAGTATCCACCTGAGTAATTGAAAGCTGGAACAAAAACTTGTTAAAGTATTGAGAACAATTATCTCAATGGACCTACTTAATTTTCATCTACATTGCTTAAAGTTATCATAAACTATAGCATACTCTTCAGCGTTGGCTTTTTAACACTGCTAATAACATGAATAGAAAAATTTATGTTGGTGAAAGGAAAATAATAAGTATGGTCATAATACCCATTTTCTGATCTCTCTTGATTTAACCTACTCCTTTACATTATCTAACCCTGTATACTGAAGCAAGTGAACTACGCAACCAATTGCCAACTTAACCACATTGATTTGTTGGTCTTGTTATTACGCATAACTTTGTCCCTTTAATCTTTGCTGTATCTCTTATGGTTTCCAAGATCCCTTAAATGTCCATAAAATTTGGAACACACAGTATACGTTACAACTGTGCTTGTCATGTGTTAAAGTTAATTCGCCTTCTCAGTAAGTCACAATTCCCCCAACCAGTCAATTATGTTTAATACAAATAAAAATAATGGAAAATAACACACTGTTAGTTATTGAAATACAGTTTGTAGTACATTTTGTTGTTATAAAACACTGACAGTTAACATAATCCCAGTCAGGGATTCCAAAAGAAGCAAAGTCTAACTAAACTGTAAGATTTGGAACTTTCACTAAATTCAAAAACATCATTTTCAAATTTTTGTAATACTCACCTGCAACCACAAGTGATGTTCCAACAAACGAGTCATATGCAACTCCATACTTGGGCCCTACTTCACCAATAGCTCTGGAGGCAAGTCTGCAGAGACAGGTTGCAATGCCTTCGATAACTGCTCCTAAAACTGCTGGTACCTTTAAACAGGTAAAATACAAAAAAAATCATTAAAAATAAAATCAGTACACTGCATTGTTAAATTCTCTTTAGAAGAATACGAAAATGCATTAAATATCTTCAGTGTTCGATCAATAATTTACTAAACACAATATAAAAACAACTTATAGAAACAAAACTTGTCAATTACAATCAGAATTTATAATGAAGTATGTCGTTCTGTGTTTATATTGTAGTAAAACCACTTAATAGATGTACCCAAAACACAAATGCAGCACATATAATCAATACATGCCAAAATCTGAGTTTGGACATTAATATTGCACTTTTGTAGGCCCTTCTTTAATTTTAAACATAGAAGGGAGGGATGAGTGCATTTGTTTATTAGATGCAAATACGTGTTTGGTATAGTTAATATCACAGCTATTCATATTTTATTATTACGTGTGAATTTAACATTTTTTTACAATAGACAAAATTGAATGCCCTATTATTCCACTAGATACTTATATTTTGTAAACACTGATCTAGAGGAGTGTAGAAGTATGAAGCAACTAATGTGCAACTATGACAACAGCGTAGACAACAATGTATTCCATCCCATAGCTTTAACTTATTTCAACAATTAGTTCAGGTTGACAGTTATCCTAAAATAATTTCAGTCAGCCTTTCAAACTGTTGTACAGACAGTTAAAGTTACCGACTATAAGATAGGAATAAACTCAAGGGCAAACTTATATCATGAAATATGTTTACTAAAATAAGTGGGTGTAAGCAGAGTACCTCTGAGAGTTTTATACACCCAGGACAATGTTTATTTGATACCTTATTTATTTTTTCTAGACGAATCTCAAAAATAGACTAGTTACTTTGGTGTGCCTAATCATGTTTATTTACCATTAACTGTTTCCTATATGGTTCACTCATTTTGCTTTTATTGCATTGGTAAACAACACTTGATAATTAACTATCTACCCCAAGTGGAGAATTAAGATAAAATAAAAATGATAACAAATTTTACACAAATGTGTCTGATTTGTAATATTAAAATAAACTTAACACTTTCATTGGGCCACTAGTCATGCACCAACGTTAGGACAACCAGAGTACTAATAAGGTTGTGTCCATCACAGCCAATATATTAAACATATTATTGAAAAATAAGTTGTCAGTTTACTAAAATAATTATTATAATTTGAAAGTAGTATATTTAAGATTTACAATAAATCTTGATAGTAAGATCCTAAAGACTTTGACACTTGGTACATAAGTTCACTCATTCCAAGGAAGAATCCTATTGATTTGGAGATTAATTGAAATGGTAGTGAATAACTCTTTCATTGTGTTCTGCTCTTCAGTACTTTGTTGCGTTGGTTTATTATAACTTAGGTTAACCACAGATGGCGGCAGTTAATCTAGTTTTAGCCCATCCACAAATCACATTTCATTATTTAGCATAACTTAACTCACAGCCTTGTTGTAAATAAAACAATAACAAAAATCACATATAATGTACCTGTAAATCAGCTGAACACTTCTCGAATGCTCTGCCTTTATGTGTTGAAGAAATCTCTAACTGCCAAAGAAACTGGATGTACCTGAAAAAAGTTGACTAAATGAAAAGACCACATCACTTTGATTTTTTAATAGCATTTGTACAAATGTTGTCATTTAATTGTGACATACTATTGTACTATGTTGAGGTTAGTTATTTTAGAAAAGCTGTTTGAATATGGTAATCTGACATTATGGTCACCACTAGAGAAGTCTAAGAGAGCTTCTGTGATAACGATATAAGAAATTATTTTTAAAGTATTGATTAAATAATAAAATATTTGTATTGGATAAATTAGTATCGTTTCCAGCAGTTGAGATGCATGAAGTGGTCTCTTTAGGACCTTTCTCTATATAAATTGTTGGAACTGATTAATTAAACTAATTTTAATTATGAAGATACATATACTGTTCTCAGTATTTTTCATTTTCGTGATTTATTGCTAAAGATAACAACCACCATTAAATTGTTATACTATGTGTTCTGACAATAAACAATTTGATTTTACTTAGTTTATTTTATTCATTTAAGTTTTTCAGTATATACTTGTCTAAAAATTAATTTCAAGAAAATAAAGTTATGTAAACTTTATCTCCAAATTCTGTGAATATAAAAAGAGTCATCTAGGAGTTAACGTTGTTTCTTTATAACAAGGTCCGATAATATACAACACGGCCATTTAGATATGCTCATTTTTGCTTGTACTGGTATGTAAATATAAAAATTTAAACTCACACACAAACACACACACACAAGCTTATGTGTCCGGCAGTTGGAACAAAAATGGTTGCATGCAATGTAAGGAGGCTAAAACTTTTTTTATTTTCTCACAATGTTTCATGACTGTTGTTATCTTTAAAGCCTGAAACAATTATAATATTTGAGTCATGATGAGGACTCAAAAAAACATTTTTTTGGATACGGTGACTAAGCAATTTTAATAAAAGGATTACTGTTAAAAATCTATGTCTAATAAGAATTGTATTGCCATCTAGTTTAAACACCAAACATATCTTTCAGCATCTATGTACTTGTTCTTACTGGCTTGTTTTTAAATGTTATGTGTTACAAGAATCTTGGTTTACATAAACTTTTAATCTGCAAAATCTATTCTGAAAAATTCAATTGTTTCATTTCTTTAAGCTTGAAACTTGTATCTAAAATGACTTTAAAGGAATCAATCAAATATTTTTGTTTATGGTTAAAAATAAAATGTTTTTGATTAATTTGTTAATTTACTTTAATATAGTTTAGTATTTCATAAATAGACTTCTTCTTAAGTTATTTAATTTAAAGTTCAACTTTTTTAGTGATATTTACTTTTAAAACTGTTACAATACAGAATTTTGACCTTCCTTTAAATCGGTCTTATCAAGTAGGAACTTAAGCAAAGGTAAGAGCATATCCTACAGTACGATACTTGAAGATGAGAAGTCCTCCAGCCATCTCAGCAAATATCTTGGCTCCAGCGATCAACACGTTCAGTTTCCCCTCAACCACCTCCTCTAGATGTGTATAAGGACAGGCCGAAGCATCACCCCAGTTCAGTGACCACCAGATGGTTAGCAGAAACAAAAACATTGCATACATCCCAATCCCAAAGTTGTCTGCCACTGAAAAATAAATTGTTGTTAAGTGTTAGGATAAATCTTATCATATTAGGTGCCCTTAATGAAATCTTCATTCAATACTGATTAAATCTGATAAACCTGTTAGTCATGTCAATGGATCAATCTTGATAAATTAGTTTCATCAAGTTTGTTCAAGATTTCATCGAAAATATCAACTTTATAAAAATGGATTGATCAAGAATGTCATACGAGCATATGGTCACATCAAATTTTGGTCACCCCAACATACAATGTAATGTTTTCAAATACTAAATGAGCTTGTCAGCAATTTAATCACTCATGTAATGATTTAATATCACAAAGGAATTTGGGATTATTGGATGGTTTATCTCAAAGCTTAGTACTTAACAACCAAGTGTTACAAGAGTAACTCAGGCTTACTAGTATTTCCCAAGTAAACCTGTCTGACTCTGTCTTACTGTTGCACCCTTTCTTGAACCTAGACTATGGTGAGTCCAGGAACCTTACTGCAAGGTGCATGACATAGGGAAACTACTCAGGATTTCCATATTTGATGAGTGATAGAAAGCTATTTCAATAACTTATTGTACTTCTAGATAGATCATCCCCATTTCTTTCTGTGTCCACATATGTGTCACTCGAGTAACTCAGGCTTACTAGTATTTCCCAAGTAAACCTGTCTGACTCTGTCTTACTGTTGCACCCTTTCTTGAACCTAGACTATGGTGAGTCCAGGAACCTTACTGCAAGGTGCATGACATAGGGAACTACTCAGGATTTCCTACTCTGATGCAAACTTTATAAGTGAAATAAAACTATGTATTTATATAACTTATTGTATTTCTGCCAAGGTGTATTGTATTATTTACATCCTCCCTATATCTTAAAAATGTTACAATAGTAACTCAGATTTGCTGGAATATCTCAGCAGACCTGCCTGACTTTGTTTTGCTATTGCACCTTTTCTTAAATCTGGACTGTTCAGTTCAGAATCTTACTTGAGGTGCACTTTTTGTATTTAAATTTTGGTTTTGAAAGAAGGCAAAAAGGTACATTGCATTACACATCATAAAAAAATAATGTGCATAAATAAGTAAAGCCTTTATTAGGTGTACACGTGCTGTAACAAATAACTTTTTAGTATTAATTCAAATTGTATATTTAATTCTAACCATTAAAATATTTAAAACTTAAAACTAATTTACAGTTATTTTAAACTCAAATAAAATCACAAATATATTGATTGAGCGATAGATATTTGTATTGGTTACTTCCACCCAAGTATAAGATAGAAAACCCTTGAGATCAATTCCATTGATTTTAAATATCTAATCTATAATATACAATATTCTCTTTTCTCGGAAATTTATAATTATGCCTAAAAGTAATTTCTATTATACTTATTTTTCTTACCAACAAATTTAAAATATTTTATTTTATCCCACTGAATGTATTAATTTATATAAGAGAAATTGCTTGTACAAAATCTGTTGATACTATATGCTAGTGGGATAGAGAAAATGTTAATGTAGTTTTAATACAAAATCTGTTCAATTCAGATTTTAGGATTGTATTTTTATGTAGCAATCATGTTGCACAACCATGGGCAGTCCATGATTAAAACAACCCTTGTAAGATCTTCTTTTGACACCCTCAAAAGGATAAAGAAAGCAGAGGTTTTTCAAAATCCATTAGATTTGTGCTATGAAACTGTATCAACTTAAAATTGATGTAATTGTGTAGTGAAATGAGTTTATTTATATTTACAATACTTCATCACAGAATAGTGTCCCATGCAGGGACACAGGTTGCATAGGCCTAAAGCTACCAACCCCTTCCACTCAGCATCAGGTATTTTCTAGTTTATTGGAACACAAATCTCGGAAATTATGATAAACATTTGTATATTGAAAGAATATTTTCTAAGCATAACTACAGACTATCAAAAGTTGAGTCTATAAATATGTAAATATTTTTTTTTTATTGTTGCAAAGTAGTACAAATCCAAAGCCTATTGAAAATGCTCTAGAACTGTCAAATCTTTGCTTTACTATGGCACTGCCGCTTATTATCATTTCGTTTTGATATGATAATGGGTTAGCAGTGCTTATTTACATATCCAATACGATAAATACTTAACTGCTTAAATAACTTTATACGGCTGATGTTTTATCAAATTTTTTTACTAGCCTGATACTAAAACTGTTCTTTATGAATCTCTTACAGGTTTTAAAGAGATTTTGGTACTTACCAATGACAAGTTCGAAGCAGCATGCGCAGAGCTCTCCAGCTGCTATCAGTTCTAGAATAAGCATCCTTGCTAAAGTGTTTTCCGGGAAGAACCTGTTGACAATCTTCCTCAACCAGAATGCAATCAGGGAAGTAAGTGCAATGTAAGCTGTTGATACAGCCAGATGATAGGCCCCGGGAAGCTGCCTTTTACCCATGCCTGTTGGACACATTGGAGTAACAAACGTGTACCTCTCGGTAATTTGAACATTTTTGAAAACGATTCAGCTGACTTTTAGCTTACAATATGCTTTAAAATAAAGTTGTGAGAACCCAAATTTTGTTTATATAGATATTATAACTAAAAAAACTATATATATTGGTGAGAAAAATGTTTTAAGTGTGTTATACGTCTCGTAACGGTTGCTGAGCACTTAGTAATCTGTTATGAAATAAACCAATCTATTACTTTTGACTTGCGACATATCTCTAATAAGTGGACAGATAGTAGCAACAGTCAGATAAGATTACTTCAATTTCATTAAATACTAGTCCTCAACATTTCTCAGGGCAACAGTTTTCATAATTTAACACAATGCAATAGTATTTTATCAGTTTCCAGAGTAATCAGACATAAATAGAATCAAAATATAGCTCTCCAAATTAAAAACAAATTCCCTGCTGACATTTGTGAATACTGTTGCCATAAAGATATAAATAAATTTTAATTGGTGAATTTTATGAAACTCTGTACACAAATAAAAAACAGAATAAAAATTTAATTTGTAAAAATAAATGGTCTTTGTATTTATGGAAGTTATATATTGTATTTCATTAGCAAATATGTTTATATTTCAGTAAAGAACAAGCTTATAAACCTTTTTGTGAAATATACAGAAGAAAAAGCATATTTTAATCAAATGTATTTTTGTAAAACTATAATGTATATTAAATATACTACCTCTCTTGTTACAGTAAAATAGACCAGCTCTTAAATTCATGAAAAAGGCCTTGTGTGATAGATTTTTCTTCACTAAAACTATCCGTTATGAATACCTTATATGACCCTGTTTATTGCCATACATTTTCAGCGTCAGTACAGTGTGTTCCCCACAGTTCCAATTGCTAATCACAAAACTTATACTTTTTTTAGTACCGTTGGTACCATGAAAATTCTTACAATTTGGGTGATGATGCTCAACCACACCATGTTGGAAGCAATGGCCTTCTGGATGTAATGGATTGGGTCAGAATTGAGTATGATGTTGAGAATTTCTCTCAATGATTATAATTCCAAGATTGACCTGCTTGGGAGGACTACTGAGGTGCCTGATTTCACACTTATTGGAGGCAATGAGCTTCTGGAACCAGTACAGGGGACAGGATTGTGATGATGAAAGATTTCTCTCATTAGTGATATAATTGTTATATTTTCCAATGCTCAAAAACTACCCTTGGGAAGTTTTGTGACATTCTTGTAAAGATGTACAGTGCCTTCCTCTAATTTACAAAATGAGGAGTTCTGTTGTAATGGAAATGGGTTTAGATATTCAGCTTATCCATGACCATTGGACCTCAGGGGCTGTCATGGTTAACTTACTGTTTGTTAACAATTAAGAAGGATTGTGGATATGACTTTTGCCTATAACCACTACAACCAAACAACTTCAGTGATTTTCAGGATAATTCACTGAATCAAAACTATTTGTACAAACAATAATGGTTTTAATTCCTACAGTACACCTGTACAAGTACAATTTCTTATTTAAAATTTTTATAATACTAAAAATACAACAATTATATGATTATCCAAAGGTTTTTTATTTTATAATTCAAATTAGAATACTTTTTATAAATTAATATAACAGACCATTATGATTGCTGCAATTGAATTAATTTTGTTACTGCTAAATTATAATGAAGCTACAAAAATTGCAGGGCCCAGTATGTAATTAACTACCCATCATATCTTCTAAAATATACACAATAATTATTTACACAATTATATACACAATAATTCTATTCTATTCTATTTAATGCCTTGTACCACTAGCAGTGCTTGAGTTCTAAAACTAGGTGTGGTGGTACTGTAACATCTCGCTTGGGGGTATGGAGGATATAAAATAGCTCCAGGAAGAAGGGGGGAAGGGGTATGGACTTTTTGTTAATATGAGCTCTTAAAAAATCTTTTCATACAATTCTGAGGTGCAGAGGACAGTTTACTACACAAACCAAAATAGCTCACTTTTTCAGAGGGAGATACTGGAATGCCATTCCTTTATGCCTCAAGATATGTTAAACCAATATTAAATTGTATAGTGATACCTACTATTTGATACATCTAATGTACAATAGTATGCTCATGTACTACACAAATTATTTCCAAATACAATTTATTTAATTGAAATTCATAAATCAGTATTATGAAAATACATTTTATAGTGTAAATGAATCCTAGTAATATATTTATAAATTACCCATATGTTTCTTTGTTACTTTATTTTATATAAATTTAAATGCATCTTATTTATATGTGTAAAATCCAATGTACTACATTTATTATTATATTGTGGTGCCTATCTATATATTACAAAATAAACTATAAGTACATTATTGAACTATAACCAGCTACATATATAGCTGTGTTTGTAATAAAAATAAATAAATAAACATGACCCATATATGCCTTACATTGCATACATTATTAAAAGTATCTATAACAAAATATTTTTAGATGATACTATTCAGATAGACTACAGATTTAGGTTTGGTAATAAATAAATGTGGCAAATTTTCCTGTTTCTTAAATTGAGATTAATATGTGAATTTTCTGGAAAATTTGCAATGATATATGCACTGGTCATTTTTTACACCAATCAATTTGATGGAAATTGATTGCCAATGCAATGAGTAAAATAAATATGGATTAATATGAGGATTAACATTAATTAAATATTTTAATCAATTGAAGTAAAGACCTTCAACATCATTTTGTACAGAAATGTGTTGGCATTAATATTTACAAACTACAAGTATTGAATTGGCAGTTATTATTTCAACTTCTTTTTTTAATATTGAAGGAATTGAATATGTGACATATTTGAAGGAGAATAATAAATTCTGTTTGGCTGAGCTTTGGTGAAGCCTATCACTCGAGAGACTGTAAACATTTAATTTATGTCTGTCTGCACAATATCTCGACAACTAATCAATAACCTATACACTATATACCTATAGTACTTGAAATTTTGCATGAACCTTCATTTATACATAAGTAACCATTTGGGCAATGAGAAAATAGCTGAATAAATAAAATTGTAAACAAAATGAATTATGATAATATGAGATAAGAACATGAAACATTTTTATTCATAGAGTAAAACCAAAAAAATAATAGAATGGAAAGACAATTACAAGATATTATTTCAGCGCACTCTTGTGTTATAGTAAACCTCTCTACCTCACTAGAACTTTTATTATTTTAACACTGCTATGAAATCTAAGTTAACGAACAAAAATATGATTACACATGTGACAAGATATCCCTAGAAAGATTCCATCCGTAGACTTTAACTTTGGAATAAAAATTCTTTTTTACAAGACAAGAATGTGTTCTATGATGTGCATGTCCAACCATGGAATATGGATGAGTGCAATCTTTGTATAAATTTCTTTTAAATATGATTGTATGTTTGTCAATTTACCCATAGGGTATATACAAATGAAATGTGTTATATTTGATATTGTGCATGTAGCTTGAGCCAAGCCTGTTAGTACATGTGGTCTGGCATACTCCTAAATTGTATATTTTTGTTACTATACAAACACTTGTGTATTTATGTACAAAATAGGTGAAATATATTAGTTACAAATATTCAATTATACAAGAGAGAATATCTGTACTGACAGGTGATTGATTGATGTTCAACAAATAAGATAATGTTAAAAATGATATTATCTGGTGAAAGACTTGTTTCTTTTATAAACCTCTATGAGATACTCACTATGTATTCAAAGTTTGCCATTTTAGGTGGTTTGTTGCCATCCTCTAATCTCCTAATACATGCATGGACCGTTCAAATCATACTCCAGTTATAATTTAATTAATTGTAAGCAACATTTTTAAAGTGTGGGAAAACTTCACAAAATCATACTTGGCAACTTAATTTGGATTTTTTGTTTATTTACTAAAATAAACAAAGGTTCACTGACCAAACATATTTCATCTTGCTCAGTATTTGTCTGTGCGTTTTCTTGAACACTTTTCAGTGACTCTCAAATTGTTCAAGTTGTAGTGTTGCAATTTTGCATAAATATTTCTCTTATTATAACTTAACTTGCTGCCAAATATGAAAATTATTTAGTTACTTTCAAATTACCAATGCCTTTATGATTTAAAAATTCTACAAAGAAGCGATGTTAGAACAAAAGATATTAATCTCATAAAAAAAGACAGATTTAGAGTCTCATATTAAACTTAATATTAAGAACAAAGCTTCTACTATTCTATTCTGTTATACATGCAATAACAGTATAATTAAGTATGCAGAGTACAAAGCTTCAAAATAAGTGGAATGAAGATCTATTGATTAAATATACTTTCAGATTCAGTAATAATCAAACCAAATCAATCTTTAGATAGTCTCAAATTATAAAAACTATTAATAATTTTTTACTTGTAATAGTAAAATTAAAACGTTTCACTATTATTATATATACAAATTTCATAATGGTCAATAAGAAACATATGATTAGTTTCTCAAAATGTTATGAAAAGTTATGTTTGTTAAACAAAACTGAAATGACCATACGTTCTGTTTTACATTGATTTTCAACTAATTTGTGCTTGTCATCCAAACTATAATCTGCTTAAAAAAAATAACATGGACAAAAATCAAAGCGATCTAAAGCGTTTGAAGTCAATTACACAGATAAAATAAAAAATAAACTTATTTGCAGCAAAAATCCACAAAAGAAACAAAAAATTACCTTTTTTTGAAGAGTTTAATTGGAACATATTGGTGGCAGATTTGGAAATCCCAGAACCCTAAAATAGCCCTCAACAAACTCCAATGGAAGTTGATGAGTTACTTACTACGGCCCAAAAAGCAGCAACTAACATTCACTCAACCAACTCATGGCAGAAGTGCAGAACGTAACCAGTTACTCACTTATGTATGCTTTACAGGTACAGGAGTTGTACAACTGGGAGCTTAGTTCAGTAGCTGGGACAGTGGGGACTAGCTACTGTAAGCACTTGGCAAGGGGTCCTCTGAACTAATAATAAACTCAGTATGAGACAAGCAGCATTAATCACCTAGTAAGGTCTCCTGCCTGCCTCTCTGCCACATGTCTGTCTGTCTGTCAGTCACTTTTTACAATCGACTGATGGAGTAATTAGTAGATGCAACAGAGTGGGGACAATGAAACACTTTTTATTGCTTAATCCGATTGAAGAGTTTGATAACTATGGTTATTCGATAATGTAATAACTGTTGAGTATGGTATTAGCTTCCCTTCTTTATTTTCTATCGCTAATCTTGTATTTTTAATTAAATTGTTGTTAAGTATGCATTATTATATTTAATAAACTTATTTCATAACCTATAGAGTAATTTTTATGGATGCATTTATTTCAAATAAGTTAAACAAATTCAAAAGCATCCTTAAGTACTTGAATGTTTTTAAAAGAACATAGTTTTTTAATAAGTTCTTACAGCATGTACAGCATGTATTCTGCATACTTCCAATCCATAATGAAGAGAGAGCAAGTTTTTAGCACAACTATAATAGAATAAATGAAACACTTAAAATTCGAAGTTCTTTATTGTCACATTTCTGCATTACATATAGATAACAAAGATGAAAATTGATCACATCGTCAAGTTACCTTAAACTAAATGCTTTTTAAAAATTGACTGTGTGCTGTGACGAATTATAAAATATTAACATGACTACAATTTGTATAGTAAAATATATTCAGATATGATTTAAACACTTTTTAACATGCTTAATATATGATCAAACACTCCAATAAATGAAAATTTTCATTTATTGGAGTGTTTGATCATATATTAAGCATTTAGTTTCCAATAAGAAGAAGCTGGTAAAATGTACTTTTTAACATGTTCACGACACTGGCATTTTTCTGAACTTTTCTATTTCAAATTTTTGTTCATCCCAAGGGATCCATAAAAAAATTAATTTACCTTGAACATTAAGCAATCGTGCACCCAATAGTTAGTTTGAAGTATATATTTAAGTGCAGGATCAAATTTAACAAACCACCAAGACAGGTAAACAATAAAAACGCAATAGGGAAATGCATAGCAACGTGTACCCCATCGGGCGCACGACACACTTTACAAAAGCCTGGTGTGTACCTGATCGATTACACGACAGCAGTTGTGAAAGATCACACATACTTGATAGGGTATAAATCATCAAGAACGTGTTAATAGTATAAAAAATTGTTACACATAATAGTCTCTTTACTAATTCTTAATTAATTAGCCAGGTCACAAAATATCTTAATTTATTATTAATTACAGTTAAGAGCAACAACAAAGAAAAAACTGTATGAAATAATTTTTGACATAAAATGAATATTTACTGATATTAACTTGATGTTATAGTTTAACAATCACCTGCTTCTTGGACATCTGTGTACTAACATGGCAAATCCCTTATTTATATCTCATAATCTCAAACTATTCCTACCATTGGGTTTGTGCATAATTAAATAAAACCTTTCTACATGTTGTGACATTAAAATTATTTTGTGACACAGAAAGAATTAAAAAGATTTATTCTAGTGAAAAATAATGCAAATATGCTAAAATTTCTTGCTACAGTGCTCTCAAAATACAAGTAATTAGTATATCTTTGTTAAACCTAGTTCATGCAAACAGTACATTATTTTTATAAATTTAACAAATTATTTTTATGTTCAAAATTTCAACTGACAAGGTTTATTAAATCACTTAATTAAGCACTATAAGCACTTCATATTATGTTTGTCTGTACAGGTTCAAGGCTATAGACAATTTAACTCCCTGAATTATGTCACAAAATCCCTACATCATATGTGTTATGTGGTGTTTTTAATAAATGTTAAAGCATTTGGAGAAAAAGCAATTTTACAATAATCCAAAATAACAATAATCTTTTTCAACAATTAAGTAAAAAATGTGATCTATCCTGTTACAATTTAAATAATTTTGAAAAGTTTGTATTAATGTGTTAAAAGAAGTTTTAACTCTTTTTATAAAAAGGCAAGTTTTAAACAAATATGTGTGTGTCTATATTTTTAGTTTATTTAAGGTTACACTGTGTGATAGGCATTGATAAATAACCACATACTTTAATGATACTAATACTAAAAGTTTATTTCAAAATACTAAGGTTTTAGCAAACTTGTAACAATAGTATGTTAAAAGTTAGTTAATTACACTAAATTTTAATTATTTAGGGCAATAACCTCAATTCAATAACAACTAACCAAAAATATTATCATATATTTTTTATATTTGTGTGACAAAATAATAATATATTATATACATTTTAATTTATATTAAAAAGTGATATGACCAGAGCAAATTTATCAACAAAAGAATTTATTCCAAAATTTAATTATATATAACATTAAATTAAAATATGGAGATTTATTGATAGTTATTATTCAATGAGTTGTTTATGATTTATGGTGTCCATTAAAATAGTGAATCACTTAAAAAATTATTTGAATGCTCTTACAGCATTATTACATTTATCCGCGCACATGGAGATTCAACCAGGGTATATTATAATTTTTTAATTATTATAAAATATTTTATACTCAATTTAAAAACTCATTGAAGATGTTTCAAAACTTGAGGTTACATATTTTAATCTCTAGAATTTTCTGAAACATTTTATATTTTTTTTTCAAATGATTTAAAATTTTGGAAACATTTCATATTGTTTATATACAATTTCACAAAAACCATGATAAATAGTACTTCAGACTTAGTCAGAAGAAGTAGGTAGATTTTTTGGGAGTTGAAATATTATTAATTTACTCTCATGGGATTTACATGTACTCATTATCTTGAATACTATTTGAGATACAAAAATCTGTTTATTAAAAAATGTTTAGAAAATGTTATGAGCATTTCAAAACACTCCAATTGTTTGCTACCTTATCATAAATAACAAAGTTGTGAATTTTTTAAAGTTTGCATGGCTGCCCTAATGGAATGAAATGGCATACCAAGCTGGCCAATGAACTTAGGCGAGATATTTATAAGATCAGTTTGTGTACAAAGTTTGAGCTTGTTTCGGCATTACTATGCTAGTTACTGAACACTGTTTTACTCTAGATAAATAACGGGGTTTTGACATTTGAATAAACACTGTATTGAAACAAAATGGCATACTGACCTGACCAATGAATTTAGTTGAGATATTTATAAAATCAATGTTTGTACTAAGTTCAACTTGTTTGAGATTTTCTGGGATAGTTATTGTTTCCACAAGCATGGTGGTTTATAAATATGGTTTTGGGCTCTGGAGGTCATCTTCTGTGAAATTATTCAGAACTTTCCAATGAGTGCTACCATGAGAACAATTACAATAAATTGATTTGTATACAAAATCTACCTAATAAAAAAAGTTACAATTGTAAAAATTATTTAAAAAATGACAAAATAGTTTGCACTTTATTTGTTAAATTATTAATAAGCTGAGTATTTACTGTTCTTATTCAACAAATTTATTTATTATACAGAATGTCCTGTAACTCTCTCGACGAAGGTATATCACGTTATTGCACAGGTCAAGACAAACATATTTCACCGTATGAACATAGGTCTCCAATGCTTAGTTTCCCATCTGTCTGTCTGTATGTGTTTTTATAAAAAAATTAATATCTTAAAATCTAATAAATTATATTATACCAAATTTGGCCCAAATGTTAATGATAACAAGACCAGCTACTGAAAAATATATCATGAAATTATCTTTAGTATTTTCAAAATGGCGGCCATTAAAACTTTTAAACTTTGTATATCTTAACGTGATATACCTTTGTCCAGAGAGTTACGGGACACCCTCCATATTTATTAAAACAGTTTTGGTAATTTTACAAATGATTTTTATGAATAAGGCTCATTACCCCATTCGAAATATATTGTAATTTTTGGGGTCAATTTGATGTCTATTAATAATCTTTTGTGATTCTGGTGGTTTATTCAAAATGTCATATCAACAATTTGAAATGACTGCTATTTTGCAATTTGACGAATTTGAACAACATATCTATGGTAATTTTTAAAACCTAACATTTTAAGGCATTTTGACATTAGTTTAAAAAATATCTTTTAGAACAGTGAAAAGGTACTTTTTTAATAAAAGAATGTGGAGAGTAACAACTAAAGTAGTGTATAAAAATCTTACAGTTTGTTACCTTCATTTAAGTAAATAGTCAGCATACATGATACTTTTCCTAACACACATTGATTGCGGCGGACAGTCACTGCTAATTATCAGTCTGCCCTTAAAGTCAGTACAGTACATGACAGGTGTCACAGTGTAGGTGTAAAAAGGCCTTTGGTAAAGTGAAATGTGCTCAATTAGTGACAAAACTCTCCAGCAGATTTTATTTCTGGCTGGTTTATTCTTGTCCAATGGAACTTATATTGGGACCAGCACAAACTGGCACTGTAACCTTCATCTGGGTGACCCAAAGAATGTCCAGGAGCTACACATTACTATCCGCAAATTCTGTTGTAGTAGAATAGGTAAGGTGAATTAGTCAGATGGTCTAGTTCACTAGAGTGGGTGAGGCTTCTTCAGTGCTGCAAGCCAAAACCAGAGAATAGTACTGAACACCCTCAAGTTCAAAAATTATTCCCCTTCTGATGCTGTATTGGCTGATAAAAAGATCACTCCATGATTCCCTCATAGTTACTGTTATATACAATCCTAGCAGGAGATAGCCTCTTTCTCATTCTCCATATCATGTTGGTATGAAAGCAGTACAAAAATTCTTTTGTAAGAATCGTTTTTATAAAATAACAGATTCAAGACGACATTTTGCAAACTTTGATTATTCAAATTTAGTTAAATATCTAACTAGCAACTGTAAATTTAATTAATTATTCAAAATACATGAATAGGTTTAAATTTAGAGTGTTATATACATATATGTTTAGTTCTGTCTTTATGTAATATGTAGTGGTTGGCAGTAAATCAATTTAGTTGATGTGATAGTGTTACTTTTTCATCAGTAAGAAACTAATAAGTTTGACCTACTTGTAATGTTAATAGCAACTGTGATATAATTAATTTTGGAACCATACAAAAAATACGCTTAGAACAATTCATAAATTTATTCTGACGTTCAAAAGTTGTGAGAACGATATGATAAATTGAAATGCATATTACGTTTTTATCTGGTAATAGCTGATAAATTGGTATTGTAATTATCATAACTGTTGCATCTGGGATGACCACAGTTGATCTTGTACGTTCTTGTAAAGCATATGATATGATGGTCTGCTGTCACATCTACAGTGGGTGGAACTTACTCCAAATATTTACTGACTGCGTTATAGATTGATACTGTTCTGTGGAATTTCTAGGTGTGTATCCTTTAGGGCTGTCTCAAAGTGGGTTCACGCTGAACATGAGAGAAGAAAGTGGAGGCTGCATCAGGGTCTGAGAATGGTCCTACAGTCGCCTTCCTCCAGAGTGGTGTCAGACCTCTCCTTAAATAGATCAGTGTCTTATTGGGTTATAGGTCTGATTATGGGACATGGTCACCTGAGAAAGCATCTTCATAGAGTCAGCATTCTCCGGGAGGATCAGCTCTGTAGAATATGTGACGAGCAGGAGGAAATTGCTGAACACCTACTCTTTGACTGTCCTGCAATAGCAAGGAAGCACTATGCCATCTTTGGTCACATGGATAAGGGTGGTGATTTTCCCCAGGAGGACCTGATCGGTTGTTTTCGGCGATTTATAGAATTGCTGAAACTGTAAACTTGTTGGCCTCATGGACATATCCAGGGTGTACAAAAGGCCTTTGAGGCTTAAATGCATGGCAATAGACCGCCCCTTAGAAGAAGAAGATACATGTAAACTCTATAACAAATTATTAAATATGATTTTTATTTCGTTTTCTATATTTACTGTAGTACTGACATAACACAATTTTCCAAAAAAATCAAATTTCTATTAACAAGAAGAGTACCTGTTTTGAGATCTCACAATAACATTGACTTTAAGAAAATTTCTACCCCTGTGAGTGACAAAACAAATCTAGGCTGATGTATAACAAACTAGAAATCCAAATGTAGTAGGTAAATAACAGGAATTAATTATAGAACAGTACAACTTTGTTTATCCCGATTAATTGAAATCGAAAGTAATTTAGATGAATATGTCTGGAAAAACTGAATGCAGTAAAACTACTATAATAGTTCATACATAATAATGAATGTATTTATAACTAATATAACAGTAAAAGAGAATAAATTTATTATTTAGTTTTACAGACAAAATAAATTAATTAACAAATACATAGGATTTTGTATACTGTTTCATAAAAAATTCAGTCACTCTTTAGTTTAACTTAGGTACACTTCTGAAAAGTACAGTAACGCACATGTTTCAAGCCCCTTATTTCCAGTGACAAAGGGTCAGACTCTCGCTCAAAATAAACCATCAGCCTGTCTAACTGCATTGTGGCATCACAATGAGCCATGAAATCTTCTGGTTCTCCATTATCAGAATCGTTTTCATTGTAGCCTGTTACCATTGAAGATTAATACGCTAAATCAATTTCTAATGCTGTCACGCACATCTTCCATAAACACATTAGCGGCTTCTCGCAGGCGTGGTTTTACACTGTTAATTATTATTATATTGTATGCATTTTTCTGAATGCCGAACATGTGCCAACCGAAAAACAAATTACACTGAAAATTCTACCAAAATTGTTTGTATTTAAAACATTGAACTCCCTCCACTCTGTCAAACTGATCTGCATAACCATTAGATATGGATAAATGAAGCTAGATGTAATAAAATTTAACCCTTGTACAGGGTGTCTCAGAATTCTGTGGAGATTCACTGTGTCATTAGTTATCTATCAGCTGTGCACAAATTATTGACATTAAAACATGTTTTTGATGTAGTGTGTTAAAATAATGGTAAATTATCTTACTTGCACTTCTAACTGGAAACTATTTCTCAAAAGTAAAACTATTAAAATAAATCCAAAATAAAAAATTCCTCAATGCTTATGAAATGATTTTTTTAACAACCAACATAATTTAGTAAATAATGAACTCTAAAATTCACCGTTTAGAACTAATTAAATATTAATTACATTCTTCAGATATAAAATGGTTTTTAAAATTTTATCTCTGTGTATTTTTAATTACTTATGTTTTGTACATTTAGATACAAAACTATTTATACTATTACTCTAACTATTTTCATTTCAGTTATGTGGGTCTGATAATGATGTATTCATAGAAACAAAAGGTTTCACTTATCTTACTTTTGTAAATATTTTGCTTGCAATTAATATTTTTTATATTCGTGTTCTTGCATTGCTGTGAGTCTGTTGCATCTGTTCGTGGCCGGCAGTGTGCAAATGGATCACAAAAACGTTTTTTGTTTTCCTTTGTGCTTGAAAAAGCATACATAGATAACCAAATTAACAGATTAATGTGCTTTTGTCAATACTATTTTGCTTTAAGTTCATATTTTCTGTGTTTATGTTAGTGCTATATAGGAGAAATCATTGCTAGATGTGGATTGAACATTTTCAAAACACATTCAGTTTAAAATATTTTTAAAGTGATATAGATATATGCCCATATTTTTTCAAATATACATTTTGGAAGTCCGCATTATAACCTACCAAATTAAAATAGAAGGTAAGGGATATTATTTAGTTTTAAAATATAGCTATTTGTCAGAATCTCTGCAAATCACTTTAAAATAAAGTGGTATTCTTGGAATTCTTTTTTTATGAGAAAGTGAACCAACCGTTCGAGGTGAACGAGTCTTTTGAAACACTCTGATCCGGATCACTCATTCACCTGACTGACCCATTTGAATTGACCGGGTCTACCAATATCGAATGACACATTTCTACTGACCACTACCACAGCGCTGCTAACCTTACAACAAAATGCGTGCTCCTTGGATACGTCTATGGCTACATTAGTCATAGTGTTCATTAATCAATATTTAACGTTCAGACTGTGACACTTGTATAGGCCTACACACAAAAATAAAGTGTAGTTACAGAACAGGTAAGTAGCTGCAATGTAAACAAAACTTTGCAAGCAAGACATGATCCACACAGCTGGTAGAGTGACAAGAAGATGCTGGTCTCCCTTTCCCCACCACAGGGGGCCCTTCTGCACTGTGCTGCTCAGATATTTACTTCTGCGCAGGTTTCTTTGTGAGCGGTTTATCTATAACTGTACATTAACTAAACTCTTGACTTTCACAACTTTCGCACCTTACTAGCCAAGACACCAGCCTTATTTGAGACATTTTGCATGGTTTTACCAAAATAATTGTAACTTGTTGATGCTTACAGCTAGAATCATAATTTTGTTTGCTTATTATTTATTCCTTATCACATCCTCTTTCTAGAAATATAAGCACAGAATGTTTATGATCTTATTTTACTTTACAAAATAAATTGTATGAAAATTAATATTTTAAATTGACTACGGAGGGAAATAATATTTATAGTTCACTTCATCTAGGGTTTGTGTCAGTTCTATTAATATTTGGCTATACTAAATCCAAATTTCAATTCAATATCTTTATTTTTACAGGTATTTTTTTAAATTGTATCTAAGCAGTAAAACTACAATCTTTTGGAAATTGGAAAAACTACCAACTTTACCACAAATGATATTTGTCCCTTTATTTTTGCTTATTATGCTTTAAAATTTTGTTTTTATAAAAAGATTGTGTTCTTGAACTGTTTGCTACAGAATATTTAGGCTAATGTAGAAAAACATTGCCGATGTATGTTGCAGATCACTTAAATTTCACCTACTCATTGTAAAGTACAACACACAATTGGCATACCAATCTAGTAGTTACTTTGTAATTGGACATACATAACTTTAGGATATTGTTATATTTAGGTATAATGGTTAATACATATCACATAAATACTGTATTGTATTAAAAAATATTGTAGTATTGTTATTTAAATGATCGATGGATTTAAATGTTCATATTGTGTGAAAATCTGACCCTAAATAAGAGTTTAACTTAGTTCAATTATTTGACTCTTTTAAATGTTACAACATACACAAAAAATTGTTGTTATTTTGTTATCCGAAAATTATCATTATTCGCTAGCTCATCTACTAATAATTAGTAACATTTATTTTCATCCAAAAACTATTAATTTAAGATATATTATTTTATTTATATTTCTTACTATCTAAAATTTCACTGATCCTACACACCTAAGTATGTTAGACTCTCCTATATAAAATCTTCCTTCCGAATAGATACCTTTGTCAGCAGAGAATAGATGATATGTGAAACTTCATAGTAAATTTTCTTTTGCTAAATACACTTTTTAAGCACTAAAATCCAATAATCAGTATCTGAAAAACAAAACTTTAGGGAATAAGTACAAAACTCTGAACTCCAGTTATTTATTGTTAATCAATGTTACAAAATAAGTTGCAGTGATCACATATCATAAAATGTTTTAACACAAAGAAAAAGAAGGATTTAATATGAAATATGTCTCTAAACCACTTTATATCTAGCTTTGTTAATGCTGTGGTGTGCTGATGTCTGTAACTTCAGCAGCTCTTCTTTGATGAGTCGAGTGATCTCAATCTTAGCTTTGGACACGGCCAGTTCGTTTGTACTCTCAATCGCCAGAAACAGCTTACGTTCACCTTCAGGAGGAGCTTTGCCTGTTGGGTAGTACGTTCCTCGAACAGTGATACCTGCTTCCGAGTACTCAGATATCTGCGCCAAGGCTTCCTGCAAATTAAACAATTTATTTAACAAGGCTAGAAACAGAAACAACATAATCTTGATAATACTGGTATACAGAATCCAAAGTTTGGAGTACAACAGTTATTTAATTACAATTAGATAATGTAAATACTAAGATGTTTTATTGTCAACAGGCAATGTACATTGCAATAAACAACATTAATATACCCATTCAAGCGATAACAGTAAAAAATATAAATAAAATGTATATTTATCAATGTATTAGAAAGATTGATTAAAAATCAATGTTAAATTATTTTTCATTTCTTCTTTAACCATTTAAAATTACTATTCAAATAACACAGAGGAAATTCAAACATGAAAAATAATTCCGATTTGGGGAGGCAAATAACGAATATGAACACCGAGCTGCCAATGAAAGTAGCGTGGCCATCTGTACTGGCTATATAAGTTGCTAGGACAAACTATGGCAAAACTAACGCGAACTGTCTGCAACCTTGGTGCGACAAGTGATGCTGGCCTTTCGAACGCAAAGGGTTAAGTTTGATCATAAAAGAACCATGTATCAATAGGTTAGCATTGTCAGGTTAAGACTGTTGTCTTGATTTTAAACTATTTGTGATAAACCTGTTACATAGTAATTATGAAGTAGTAGACCCAGAGTAGACCCTAGTAGAATTCCACTATTCACAGTAAGGAAAGGAGTATTTTTTTATCAGTTTATTATTACTATGAGTTGAACAAACAGCTGTGTTATTTGATACGTAAAACTGAAACAAATTTATGACTAAATCAAATTGCAACTTGAGTTTTTAACTTTATAGGAAACTGTTGTCATAAACCTTTGTGAATGTATTTGATTTAATTAATCATAATTTTTATGTGTATTGTTTTATACACATAAAAAATCCACTTAAACAAGTTTTAGATACAATAAAATTGTCTTGGATTCCAATAAAGTATGTTTTTTGTTTGTAAGAATAAAATAAACAGAATCTTATTTTCTATGTTAATAAATGATAAGACGAACATATTTGTTTTATATTACTAATACTTAACACATAACATCCGAGAAAATAAAACAAGTAAAAATATCATATACTCTCAAAAGACTACACAACTAACAGAAATTAGACCACAAGTTTCAAGTATTTAAGTGGTATTCTGATCTTGATTTGAACAAGATTTAACTCAATTTGGAATTGAATAATTTTTGTTTGTTTCAAGTTATGTATGAAAAATCTGTTTAGACATAAACAATAATCAGAACAACATTGTTACCTTTGATGTAACTCTCCAGCGAGCCTGTTGAGGAAAGTCATTGATCTCCAGCTCTTCCTCGTATTTACGGAATGTCTCCACTTGTTCCTCCTCAGACTTGTCATCATTCTCTTTCGGCTGATAGTTCAGTCTAGTGTTCAGTTTGGCGGCAAGCTGTTCTGCTACTGTCTTAGCCTGAATGGACAATATAACCATTGTTGATATTCAATGATAAGTTTAAGAAGATTTCCAAACCCTAATGTAAGGAATTCGATTTTGCAACATGAAAGAATTATACATTTTTGTAGTAGAGTGTCTTTAAACTCTACTACACAACTAAGGCTACAAATATAGAGAGTTTTTAATTTGGTGTATAAAGATGTTGATGATGATGGATGTTAAAATGTGTCCACTGATAAAATTTATAGTGGCCCAAACAGAGATCAGCCTGGTATATAGAGTACTAGCCAGTCTGCAAAGACTTGCACATCTATTCATCATGGGTATTATTAGCAGTTGTCCCAGAGCTACCCTGGACTACCATGGAGCTATCTTTGACCAATAGACAAATCTATGTGTGTTCCTATGCACATTCAGATAGTGACTAGGAAGAGTGCATATCATCTCCAATGTGAGAAGCTCTTGTGTACTACAGGAGCCCGTAGTCACAACAGAATCACTCTTGAGGTAAGTGGTAATGGGGTGTCCTCAAGATGCCATCGAACCATGTGAGAACTAGATACTCCTTTTATAGACCATTTAAAGAAAGCTCTCCCTCAAGGGATAAATGGTTCACTGGAAGGACAACTTTTCCCCACTATGATCTGGAATGGTAAACTGACAAAACCAATACTAAAAAGGGAAGAGATTCAGGGAGAAAGCTCTGGTGTAGGGTTTTATCTTTCTATGGACAAATATTCTACTGCATTCCAGATGGAAGTCATAGCCTTAATGAAGTGCACCTGTGAGAACCTGAAGAGAGGTATCAAGAACATGAAAGTCAGCATTTTTACAGACAGCAAGGCAGTCCTCAAAACCCTACTCTCTAGTGAGTTAAAGTCAAGAATTATCTGGGATTATTACATTACTGTTTCCAAGGTGGGTAGAATCAACAATCTAACTCTGTATTAGGTCGCATAGCACATTGGAATCAGAAGTAATGAGACTGCTGATGTAATGGCAAATAAGGCATCATCAACAAAGTTCATAGAGCCTAAGCCATTCTGTGGGATATCCAGGAGATATACATGTTTAGTAATCAACACCTGAGCAAGGTAGAAGGCCATGGAGCTTAGGATGAGTAAGTTTGCTTTACTGGTAAAAGCTATCTTTTCTTTTTTCAGGGAGGTTGCCCATGAGGCATTAAAGCTGCAGAGAGGTGTCTTGTGACGGATAACAGGGCTTGTTACAGGGCACTGTCATCTGAGAAAGCACCTTCATAGAATGGGTGTCTTCGATGGAGACATTGTGTGTAGGATGTGTGGGCAGCACACAGCCGACCGAGCACATAGTTTTCGATCGCAATGAGCTGGTGGATTACAGGGCAGTGCAAAAATCCCTTGCTTTAGCTGATGTGCTTAGGTTTATAGGACTGTCCCTTTTGAATGAATGAATGATATCTTATCAACAAAATTGCGCAAGTCCGAAATTATAATTCATTTTTGTAATACAATGTTTAATATGATTTTATAACATTTTAACTTGTGTAAAATTGAGCACAACTCAATGAATTTGAAAATATAGCATTATTTCAAGATAAAATATAACAGATCTTAATAAAGAAACCATTTATGTAGACAAAGTGAATGAATAAACTAAATAGTAAAACAAAAATAAAAGTAAAACATGGGATTGTAACAATGGATCTATTGTCACTAGTTTTCAGAGCATTACATATTACATAGCACTTATTTAGATGACCTTATATCCTTAAGGATATAACATTTGTATGTTGTAGCACATTAGTTTGTTACAATTTTCATTATCACTAAGCACATGTACCACATTCACACAGCCATCTAACATGAACACATAACACAAAAATCAAGTGTGTAACTTCTATAGTCCATCTTTTATAAAAAGTTTTAGTCGTAAAGCACATCAGAACAATCACAAGGATTTGAAATCTTCCTATTGAATTCTTATTCAATTTTAACCTAATCCCACTTATAGCAACACTTTTTAACTTCAGTCTGTCATTGACTAAAATCCTGTTACAAATGTATAACTCAGTGTTGGGGGCTTTAGTAAACAAAATTAAGTATCTTACCGAATTTGAGCTACAAATGTACTTGAGAAGTAAAGAATCTTGGCAGTAAGTTTGTTGTTAAAATATTTCAGGGTAATTTTATTTTAACAATTTGAGAGCTGTGGCAATTTCTAAATGTCACATCTAGAACCCAGAAGTTAGAAATTCAATAGTTAGTACTGTGAGGAGAAAACTTCTTTGAATTGGTGAAAATGATTATTCTCTACTATTTCATTGAGTATTATAACAAAATTAAAATTATTATGACAGTTTAAAAAATATAAAGAATAACAAAATGTGCAATAAGTATAAAAATAAAAGAACAGTCCTTACAGTAATGATTGGCTGTGATCCTCCACCCTTGAGAATGGCCTCTGCAGCCTGTTGAGTGGCTCCCTTCGCTTCTGCCCCTAGATTCTTGGCCATATTTATCCTCGAAGCTAGTCTCTTGGCAAGTTCCAACTTGTCAGTTGTTATCTGGGTTGGAGAAGATACTGAACCACCTACAACAGAATATAGATTTTTACTAATTTAAAGCCATCTGTTAAGAGATTTGTCATAAGTATAGATGTTTGAATAAGACAAAATTACTTTTGTTCATACAAAAATTACAAAATTTCACTTATAATTTAACAAGATTAACTTTTCCCTCTTGTGCTTCCTTAACCCTCTAATGGGTATTTACGGCAGTTTGGCAGCTCCTGAACTGGCACTGATGTATATACATTTCAAAAATGGTTATTTTTTTTTTGTATTTTCTGTGTTTTGGTTCGAAGCTGAGTATTAACCAACCTATTAATTGAAATATATTATTACTTAATAAACAAACTTTATTTCTCTTTGAATAGTTAGAACAACTGTTTCGACTGTGACCAGCTGATTGAGAATCGACTGTCTTACTTGCTACGTCTCCTGCCATTTTATTTTGATGTCTGCATAAATGAATTTTTTTTAGTTTATACTTAGTTTTAACTATGAGTAATATGGCTGATAAAGATGCACTTAATTTTAAGAACGAATTGAATAATTTGAGAGAACTATTAGCTGAATTGGAACAGCTTCCATATCAGACTTGTTCATGGTTCAATTTTGTGTAAATAACAAAACTATTGTAACAATAATATATAAATATTATTCCTCAAGTATTCCTGAAAACAAAGATATATAAGGTTGAACAAAACGGCTAAAAACACAATGTTTAATGTAGTGTATGGTTTAAAATGGCTTAAACCATAGTGAAAAATTATGTGATAAATATATACTCTTATAAGATATACAGGGTGCGGTAGATAAGTAATGAGACTCAGTCTAGAAAAACAAATTTATTGATCCGATTTGTACAAAACGTTAATATTCTTCAAAGTACCCGCCTTGGGCGTCGACACAACGTTGCCAGCGCGTTTTCCAAGCTTCATAGGCCCCACTGTAATCTGTTGGATTTATCCTAGTTAGTGCCTTCGTGAAAGCACGTTGGATGTTCGGAATATCGTCGAAACAATGACCCTTCAGGCATCTTTTTACCTTCGGAAATAGGAAGAAATCAGGAGGACTCATGTCAGGGCTGTGTGGTGGCTGTGGCAGAACTTCAACTCCAATTTGGGTCAAAAAGGAGGTCACGAGGCTTTTGTTCGCGGGGAGCACTCAGGGAACCAATTTTGCGCAAACTTTCCTCATCATCAAATCTTGCGTAACAATTTGGTGAACCGTAAATTTATTCACGGAGACCTCATCAGCGATCATTTTGAGGCTTAAACAACGGTCGGAGTTCAGGAGTTCTTTCACTTTGGCCACCGTTTCATCCACACGACTCATTGAAGGGCGTCCAGATCGTTCCATGTCTTCAACGGATTCCCTCTCGTTTTTAGATTAATTAAACCACCGGAACACTTGAGCTCTTGATAGGGCGTGCTCTTTGTAGGCCTCTGTAATCATAGCAAAAGTTTCCGAAGCAGTTTTGCCCAAGCGAAAGCAAAATTTGATTGCATACCGCTGTTCTATCAAGCGATCCATCTTCAGCGTTTTCACAAGTGTCACGGGCACACAAACAACGTAATACGCGAAGCTCGACCCTCACTGCGCCAGAGCTACGACGCGACTACGAACCGGTTCTACTGTTAGCTCAGATCCCCCACCACGTGACCTGCAGGTGGAGACCGCACTGTGAGCGACTGGGGCGCAGCGCGCCGGCCAGTCTCATTACTTATCTACCACACCCTGTATGTATAAAAAAATACACAAAGTATTTATCTAAACACTTTTGTGGTGATCATCTTCTTGGTTGTATATAATTTTAGCACTTTTTCTCAGAACACTTTTACTCTACCAATTTTTGAAATGTTGCACAAAATACACTAACATTGTTTTTTAGTCGTTTTGACAATTTTTAATCTTTAGGTTTACAATATATAAGTAATATATAAAAAAGTTATGTATTTCTATATAATTTCAAAATTTCAAGCTAAATACAAATATATTTTGAAAGCTCATTTTATAATTTATCACATGAAAAAATAAGAGGATATAACTTAATAGTTCTTAAAATATAGCATTTTCTTAACATTCTGCAAATTACTTTTAAATAGCCTGTTATTTTGGCTTGTAAAAAGGCTTAAATGTAGGAAAGGACAGTTATACTAAACTTTTTCCTCTGTAGAACAATTGTAAATAAAAAAATTAACCAATAAATGAATTTTATAAAAATTTCTTAAACTACCTTGAGAGTTTCCTGATGAATTCAAAGAGCCAAGTGGTGCTTTGATTTCCTTGACTATCCGCTTTGGAGCCAACATGCTCTCAATTTGTTGATCAATGTCTCCCTCCAAGTCTTCATCATCTGAATCTTGCAAACCTGTTCACACAACAATTCTCACAATTATGCCACAATGAAAATATTTGTATAAAATTCTTTTTCTATTTGTTAAAATAATTTTAAATTTCTTGAACATTTGATTCAATTACTTTTAAAGAAGTACAATTTTTACTTAGTCAGCACTTATTGACACATTCTCTTGTGCATGCACTTAACCCATTCACCTACTAATATTTTAGCACACAGTTGGGCCAAGGAATTCCATTATTTTTGCCTATTATTTAGGTGTGCAGATATTTAGCTATAACTTTCTAGTAAATCATTGTTTTACAAAAAAAACTCCCTGCATAAAAAAAAAAATTGTGAATGAAGGTATTACGAGATATAACCTATAACATACCGTTATAACATAAATTTATTTATAAATAAAATTTTATGTTGCCCACCACCAATATTTTGTTCCCAAAATGAAAACCTGAAATGGAATTATTATTGTGTAGCCTACCTTATTTGTCCTTAGAAGTCACACACCAAAAGAGTTTTGTATATTTCATAGTATATTTATTTATTTATAATTTTATGGCCTACATTGGACCACTTTAGTCACTTTATATTTTCTAGTCTTTCTTCTTTTATCCACCCAATATTTCTTCATCCTTTCCGAGCGTAATTTCCTTTCCTCCTCCGGAACCACTCTTCCTATTCGTTGTTTGTTTCTTTTCAGCTGTAGTGTAGAGTGTTTGTCATTTAATATCTTTAATGTGTTTGTCTTGTGTTTTAAATTCTCTACTGTAATTTGGAACTCTCTCATATCTTCCCTTAATTCTGTGATCCATTTAATGTCACTTTTACTATACCACAGTTTTTTCTACTATTTTCCTGCTAATTCTATTTTCAGGTGTTCTCAACAAATGCCCCAGGAATGATATTCGTTTCTTTTTAATTATACTTGTAATAGGTTCTATATTTTGGTAGACTGTTTCATTGGAAGCTAGTCTCCAAACTCCGTCTACTTGATAGTTTTTGTTTAAGCAAGTTCTGACTATTCTTCTCTCCATCTTAAGAACCTTATCTATTGCAATAGTATTTGTTGTTTTAAATATTGTTTCACTTGTGTATGTAATTTGTGGCAGAGCAACTGTTTTGTAGTGTCTTAATTTTGTATTTATTGAAAGACATCTTTTATTATACGTATTCTTAGTAGCATGTTTAATCTTAGTTAGTTTGTCTATTTTACTTTGCCAAGATGGTTTTTCATTCAGGTTATAAGTGATTACTTCTCCTAAGTATTTAAATTTCTGCACAATTTTTATATTGTGGTTGTCCAACCTTATTTTATTTGCAAGTGGAGGCTGCGTTAATAAAACTTCTGTTTTTTTCAAACGATATCATAGTATATTTACACACAATTATATCATTTTTATATTATATACCCTACCATATTTATATTTACATTCATAAGAATTGATCTGCATTGACAAGGCCTACGAAGTCAGTTGCGCGGTCCGATGTCAGGAGTTGGTCATTCCTCTTCTGAATCGAAAATATCGGAGTTTTCAAACTGTTCCCGTGTCACACGATCCCATTCCACATCTGATTGATCACTACTGGAACTGAATTCTTCACTACAATTATTAGAATCGTTCATAAAACGATCTATTTCACTGTCACGTAACCTATTACCAGCCATGTTTACGGACACTAACAACAGGTACCATATGGAGTAAATCCATCTGTTATTCTTTGCTTATGTCAGTTTAGCCAACTAATGAAAAAAATATTGTTCTAAACAAACAAGTAACCATGGAAACGAAACATAGTTTGATTAGTGCAGTTATCTGTCGAGTTTAAAGTGCACTATTACTGCCGCGGAAGCGCTCCGTCGAAGTATGGCAGGGCCCGCGGCGGAATGGCTCCGTCGAAGTAGGTGAATGGTAAACAACAAGCAATACTTATACTTCTAACATATTAGAAACCTTTGTATTTAAAAGCTCTTATTTCCCCTACTCTTCGGCCATTAACATCTGTATTTTGTACATTACAAGGGGATATCAAAATAAACGGGACTTATTTTTTTAATTGGAAATATGTTTGAAAAATTTACAGTTATATATTATTTTTCTACAAATTCTCCCTCTTGATATACATTTTTGCTATAAGGTTGAGAGCTTTTATATTCCATAATTGTAAAAACTCTTTGGACGTTCCCGTAGCCATTGGAGCACAAAAGCCTCCACCACTTCATTGCCTCAAAATGCTGCGCCTTCTGGGTAAGAAATTTGGTAGCAGTTTTTTGAGAAACATTTAAGAAGCTTTCAAGAAACAAGAATCAAGAATAATTTATTTTCCTCAAATGTAGGTATAACAGTACAAAGCTTACAATAATTCCATTTTATACCAAAAATTTACCCACACAAAGGGAAAACAATAGGGCCTCAAAAGCAAGCCTGTTATGAGGTTCCTTCATATTTAATAGCAGAACCTGCTGTCATCAGAATTAAATAGTAATATTATACTCTTTAGATATAATCAGTGCAGTCTCAAATAACAATTTGTCTTTGTAAAATCTCTAACTAGACACAAATAGATAAATACAATTTACATAACAATACAATACAAACAATTTATATAACAGATACAATGACCAAAAAACAATAAATAATACTTTTATCACCTAAGAAGTCATATTTAATTCAGCAGATCTACTATGTTGCTTATGGTAAACAGCCATTTCAAAATGCACTTCTTAAATTTGTTAAAACTTCTTACACTTTTTAAATCATATGGTAGCAAGTTGTACATTTTTGGTGCAATAAACATATAATTTTTGTTGTAAAAGGTTGTGAATGGTCTAGGGACATAAATATTTTTCCTATTTCTTAATTTATTTCTAAACATATTCAAATTTTTTGGGGAATTACCACTCTGCTTGTAAAATGCTGCCATAACTTTAAAAACAAAAAGATGTCTTAATGGTAGAATTCTCAAGCTAAGGTACAATGGCCATGAATGGTCAGAAACTTTTTTCTAGTCAAAACTCTAATTAGATATTTTTGCTGGATTATCAGTGGCATAAGGTTGCTGATGTAAGTTCCACTCCAGCATACCAATGCATACTCTAACCTACTTTGTGCTAACAAGAAGTAAACAGATCTTAGAATATCTGGAGGACAGAGATCTCTCAAAATATACATAGTTCTTATAACATTATTTAGTTTATTTTTTTAATTTTTAATTTGCATACTCCAATTTAATCTTCTGTCTACATATAGTCCCAAATATTTAATATACTCACAATCAACAATGTTTACACAGTTTTGGTTACATTTACTTGACCTACCAAAACAATCAATGCAAGGGTAAGTTATACTAAAACAATCTGACTTTGCTCCTACAAGAGAGAAATTTATATACACAGTTTTCTCAGGGCTTAGTAGTAATTTGTTTTCAGTAAACCACCATTTTAGAGACACTAAATCATAATTCATATCCAACTCAATTTGATTCAAATTCCCAGCAACATACGTAAGAGCTGTATCATCAGCAAATGAAGTAACATGCCCCCTAAACTTCCCATCACACAAATCGTTAATAAATATATTCAGATTCAGATAATTCTTTATTCATAGGTATTACAGTCAATACATTGAATAGTGTCATTAACTTAAAAGTATTCAACATTTCTTAAAATTAGGCTAATTTTACTTTATTGCATTTATAATTCCGTAAAAGAGTATAATACTTTGATTGTTAGGTAATCCTTAATTATTTTTTTTTCTTAAGGATATGATGTATCTGAAGAAGATGGCCTTGCTATCGAAAAGCCTCATAAAATAAAGTTATAAATATTGGTTCTTGTGATTTTCAATGTAATGATTGAATTAACATATTATTTTATGTTCTTCAATATGTTGTTAGTGCAATACAAAATAATTGGTAAAACAGTTCAAAATGCATTCTTAATGCATTTGATTAGATTGCGTTGGGCGAGAACAAAATAATACAAGAATAAAACAAAGATTAACCAAACAATATAATTAAATATTTTGTTTTAAGCAGCTAAGTTCTTAAACATAACAAAAAAGGTCAATTCACTTACCAAGAGCAGCTTTTTGAAATTTTTTCTTTTCATTCACCATTTGAGCTTCTTGCTCATCAAACTTGAATCCTTTGCCACTAAATCCCCCACCAGAATGAACTTTTTTACCTTCCTGAAAGTAAGATGAAATAAATAAATGTAAAACATTTATGACAAGTTCTAGGACAAAGAAATATCTTTTTACTAGTTTAATTTAACCAAACCATTACAAAAGTCATGTACAAAAAACAACAACTTTACAAAGAAATACTTTAGGGTATATTTCGCTAATTAAACTGGAAATTGTATGCATGGATTGAAAAAACATTTTTTTACAATTAAAATCTTATTTTTCAAGCAATTTTAATAAATAGCAATACTGTCTTGCGACGTAAAGACAATTACAAACTGAAACAAAGTGTTATTAAATAAAGCACAATCATTTTTAATTTGGTTATCTATCTCCGCTTATTCCTACACAAAGAACAACAGCAACACGATTTAGTAATCAGTACTTTGCTTACTGCCGATTAGCTACCATCCACAAATATAAACAGCAGACTCACGGTGATGCATGAACACAAATATAGAAAAAGCTAACTGCAAGCAAAATTACATAATTAGTTAATAAGATTATCTATTTACAATTTTCCAAACACAAATTATGACAAAAACGTTTTAGCAATCAGTATTCTGAGTACTGTTGATAATAATGGCATAGAGAGTCTCCGCATATTCAATTGTCAAATCCCAGACCGATTTTCTAGTTCTCAGATTTAACATGTTAGTTATTATCATTATGCGATAAAAACTGGTATTTGCAACTGAAAATTTCTGTGACTTTAAAGTCCAAGTCCGTGACTTTTCTGACAGTTCTGCGGCCGATAGGCACCCTGTAGATATTTATCAAAGGCAGTAAAATAGTTCATACACTAAATAAGATCATTTAAACCAATCAAAACTGATCTAATTTTATAATAAGCAAATAAGTAAAAACAATAACTAAAATTCACAACTTACTGCCAGCTGCTTTGCCTTGTAGCCCTCAAACAAAGCTCGGAGAGGTTCGGGCACAGGAACAGAAGCGAGCTCAAAAGCTCGAATGATTTCTCCTGAATACCTTTCTTGTTCCGGGGTGACAAAGGTATAAGCATATCCCTTATTACCAGCTCTATAACAGAAACCAGCATACAATATTTAAATTAATGGTTACTGCATGTTACAATAAGTTAGTTTTCATTATCTTTTTTCATAGGTATGATTATGAAATACAAATGGTTTATGTAATTATCTCTTAATAACGATTGTTCATGAGTTCCAAAGTTTAGAAATTTCAAATTAGATATAGTTTGTCTGAATTTTCTCCAAAACTACTATGTTAAATTTAGTTATTTTTATCTATTTCTGCATAACAAAAAACAATAAATAAATGTTCGCTTCCTTTCAACAAAATTCACTGCTTTAAAAATTAAATAAACAATTACCTAACCTTGTGTTTAAAAAATATTGCAAAGAAACCACATATTAACAATTTTAAAATTTGTTTTCAATAAATTTACCATAAGCACAAAAATACCAAACCCCTCATGTCCAATTTTTTGCCTTTTAGATACAATTTTAGTGTTCCCAAATCATAATATTCAGGATAATTTTATAAAACTTACAACAAACAATAACATTTTACTCTTCAGCATGGCCTTCATATTACTTCATCAACACAGCATTCAGATTGTGAACAGCTGATTTTTATTAGTATAATCATCAAACCATGCTTTGTTATACTGGAACATTACTCATTAGTGTTATAAAACCAAGGAACAAACATATACTTATTTATAGTTGAATTAAAGACAGAAGGGTATTGGGACGAGCTCGACCGAAGACAGCCGAACTGCCACACGAAGGCTCGCCCTACCGCTCCACCAATCACAGCCGAGCATTTTCCTTTTCGACTGAGGCAGCGTTGTCACGTCTCCTCTGTTGTAGCTGTCATCCGGTAGGTATCAGCTGGGTGATGCGCAGTAGCAAACCGTGCTTCATTACGTTATTGCTTGTTGGTTATGTATGTTGTTTCGTGTGGTGTTATTGCGCTTCTGTTTGTTCGTGGCAAAGTGTTTGAACAGTCTTTTTCAAGACTAAACCTTATTTGAAAGACAAGTGTACGCACGTACTTTCTAGTTTTACAGTTTTTGTGACAGACATTATTTAATTACTGTCAATTCCGTACCATGTCTCAGTGCACTGAAACACTGATAAAAAAAGATTTTGATTTCTGACTCACTTACTTATAAAATAACAACTCTCAAAACAACGAACGCTATAATTTATCGCTTCGATAAATGTGTCCACATGTTTCCGCTGCGAACCACCCCTACCTAGAAGCGGTTGTGAACGCTGTGGATGATCGAGTCAGACAGAACAACTTGGCAACACTGTAGCCGACCGGTCCCGAAGAGCCCCGAACCTCGGTCATCGCTGCCGGGTCTCAATACCCTTCTGTCTTTAATTCAACTATAGTTACAATTAATTCAATAACATGGAGTTCATATAAAGATATCAACACAGCATTCAGATTGTGATAGCTGATTTCTATTAGTATAACCACCAAACCATGCTTTTGTTATATTAGGAACAGAATACATAAATATTTTAACCAATAAGGACTATTATGTTTTTAGTCTTAATTTATCATGCCTCTTATTCAGAGAAAACATGCATTAATTTTATAACAACTAAGAAAGAACTGTTAATTTCTCGTTTATTATTTATTTAACAGAGACTTTGTATTATTTCATAAAAACTGCATTCACAATTTTAACAACAGATGAAGTGGCATGTACAGCATATGCGACATATTAAGCCATGGTCTAAGTGCTAACGCCACATTAAAATACTTTCATATTATGTAACTTTTAAAGTAGTAACTATTATCTGATCTCTACAAAATTTATATGGTTGGAAAGAGAGAAACCAAACTTCTCATATATCAGGTTTGCATCAATTTAGTGTGCAGAATACCTTAACTTTAAAGACTATAACTCCCAAAGAATGCAGTCATGTAATTTTCCGGAAGCAATTTAAAAAATATTAGCATATTACACAATCGCTAATTTTACGTTGTATGTATTACATAATTTGAGGTCTATTATGTTGTTAATGACACAGTTTCCCACCAAAACACGTGATCCATCAAAACACCCAAAATGTCTAAAATATGTATATACAATGTTTAAATTATATAAACTATACATTTATAAAAACAACAAAAATCAGATAATTATGTATTTTGGATTTTTTAAATATCCATCAAGTTAAATATAAAAAAGAATTGATGGTAAGTAACAAAAAACCATTTTTCACATAGTTTTGAAGAATTGAAAAATTATGTATAATATGTTACATTTGGAGCAGTGATAATAGTTAAACTATGCTTTAAAAATAAATAAATCGATATCTTAAAACACTGTGTCACAACAGTAAATTTGCATGTCACTTCTACGATTAACCCCTTTATGGTATTTGACGTAATATTATGTTCCAAGTGATTGTGTAGGGAAATTTAACTGTACAGGTAGAAATATAGTTCGTTTTAATCTATACACCACTTAAATTGTGAATAGATAATTTCTATTCTAAATATTTTTATCATTCTATCAACATGAACACCTGATTCCTATTAAAACTATGCTTTGCTAGATTGGAAGATATACACAATAATGTCCTGAACAAAAAAAAAAAAAAAAAAAAAACAACTTAATACAACTACAACCTTTTTTAGGGAAGATTTATGCAATGGCATGGAGTTCATATCAAGGTATCAACACAGCATTCAGATTGTGAACAGCTGATTTTATTAGTATAATCATCAAACCATGCTTTGTTAGATTAGAACATGTACTCAATAATATTATGGAAACAAGGAAATATCATATACAATTTTAGGCACAATTTAATCAACAGCATGGAGTTCATATCAAGACATCAACACAGCATTCAGATTGTGAACAGCTGATTTTATTAGTATAATCATCAAACCATGCTTTGTTAGATTAGAACATGTACTCAATAATATTATGGAAACAAGGAAATATCATATACAATTTTAGGCACAATTTAATCAACAGCATGGAGTTCATATCAAGACATCAACACAGCATTCAGATTGTGAACAGCTGATTTTATTAGTATAATCATCAAACCATGCTTTGTTAGATTAGAACATGTACTCAATAATATTATGGAAACAAGGAAATATCATATACATTTTTAGTCACAATTTATTCAACAGCATGGAGTTCATATCAAGACATCAACACAGCATTCAGATTGTGAACAGCTGATTTTATTAGTATAATCATCAAACCATGCTTTGTTAGATTAGAACATGTACTCAATAATATTATGGAAACAAGGAAATATCTTATACATTTTTAGTCACAATTTATTCAACAGCATGGAGTTCATATCAAGACATCAACACAGCATTCAGATTGTGAACAGCTGATTTTATTAGTATAATCATCAAACCATGCTTTGTTAGATTAGAACATGTACTCAATAATATTATGGAAACAAGGAAATATCATATACAATTTTAGGCACAATTTATTCAACAGCATGGAGTCCATATCAAGGCATCAACACAGCATTCAGATTGTGAACAGCTGATTTTATTAGTATAATCATCAAACTATGCTTTGTTAGATTAGAACATGTACTTAATAATATTATAGAAACAAGGAAAAATGTTATACGTTTTAGTCACAATTTATTCAACGACATGGAGTTCATATCAAGACATCAACACAGCATTCAGATTGTGAACAGCTGATTTTATTAGTATAATCATCAAACCATGCTTTGTTAGTTTAGAACATGTACTCAATAATATTATGGAAACAAGGAAATATCATATACATTTTTAGTCACAATTTATTCAACAGCATGGAGTTCATATCAAGACATCAACACAGCATTCAGATTGTGAACAGCTGATTTTATTAGTATAATCATCAAACCATGCTTTGTTAGATTAGAACATGTACTCAATAATATTATGGAAACAAGGAAATATCTTATACATTTTTAGTCACAATTTATTCAACAGCATGGAGTTCATATCAAGACATCAACACAGCATTCAGATTGTGAACAGCTGATTTTATTAGTATAATCATCAAACCATGCTTTGTTAGATTAGAACATGTACTCAATAATATTATGGAAACAAGGAAATATCATATACAATTTTAGGCACAATTTATTCAACAGCATGGAGTCCATATCAAGGCATTCACACAGCATTCAGATCGTGAACAGCTGATTTTATTAGTATAATCATCAAACTACAGTATGCTTTGTTAGATTAGAACATGTACCCAATAATATTATGGAAACAAGGAAATATCTTATACATTTTTAGTCACAATTTATTCAACGACATGGAGTTCATATCAAGACATCAACACAGCATTCAGATTGTGAACAGCTGATTTTATTAGTATAATCATCAAACCATGCTTTGTTAGATTAGAACATGTACTCAATAATATTATGGAAACAAGGAAATATCATATACAATTTTAGTCACAATTTATTCAACAGCATGGAGTTCATATCAAGACATCAACACAGCATTCAGATTGTGAACAGCTGATTTTATTAGTATAATCATCAAACCATGCTTTGTTAGATTAGAACATGTACTCAATAATATTATGGAAACAAGGAAATATCTTATACATTTTTAGTCACAATTTATTCAACAGCATGGAGTTCATATCAAGATATCCACACAGTGCTCAGATTGTGAAAAGCTGATTTTATTAGTTCAATCATCAAACCATGGGTTGTTAGATTCAAACATGTACACAATAATGTTATGAAAACAAGGACAAATTTTATAAATTTTAAAGCGCGGTGCCTACTGCGACTTACCAGTCATCCCTTGTTACGTCATTGCCATAATGTTCCCTGTGATGATATTAATACAAGGGTTTGATTTAAGATCAGGGTCATGTGATGCTTCAATGAAAATTATTAACACCTCTTTAAATTAACCTCAAAGCTGGTTGTTATTCAATAATCTCATGTTGAATGTTAAAGAAAAGTAATGTTTACTCCATACAAATGTTACTCAAGGGATAGTGTTATTAATTTTTGTTTGTACGATTCCAGTGAAAGGTGGGTGTCATTTTTTGGCTCCATTGCGCATTAAGTTCCAACCACAGCCCTCTTGAATCCATCTCAAGATATTATTGACATTTGAGACTTCATAATTTTTTCTGAAATTGTGTTTATATGTAATCATATATTAATGTTTATATAAATACTGGTGTCCCGCCATACTAACAGTACATGGAGCTAGTCAGCACTTGTTTCAATGTATCATAAAAGTCACAAATGAGTGTAAACCTTCAAAAAGAAAATAAGGTGATAAATTGGTTATTGAATTTTCTAATTAATCAGCTGATACTGAGTTGGCTAGTGGATTGAGAACCTATCTGAGCATCACACATGTTTTAGCTAGTTTAAACTAAATAATAAGTCTCATAAGATTAACATTGGACATTTGGATGACCGGTGGGGCAAATCCCTATAGTCTAATGTATTCCAAACCCACAAAAGGCATAACTAGAATATAAGATTTTTATTGATAACAAATTTATGTATATAAAATAATAGTTTTTAGATACCTGAAATAACCGTACTAAAACAAATTTTTCTAATAATAAAACAGGCAAAACTTTTTATATTAACTTTAACATTCAAGAATTCAGCAAAGTATGTTTTTTTTTACTAAAGCCGTCAAATTGAAATATCCCTTTTACTTCATTGCTGAGCCATAATACAACCGGCATAATCATGTTGATTAAGTGATTAACCCTTTGAGTGCCAACGTCCGATTCTATCGAACGTCAAAATGATGTCTGAAAAGTGCCAACGTCTGATTCTGTCGGACGTCGAAAGTCGGCCGAAAAGTGCCAACGTCCAATTTTACCGGACGTTCGGAAAAATATTCGTAAAAAATCCAAATACTAATATTTTGACTTAATTATAGTTTATATTTGTTCATAAAGAGTTGTTGTTTTCATAATATATCGATTTAGTTGTTTTTGGAACGATTTATATTAACAAAGATGACGAATGATCTAGATAAGATAGCATTGACAGCTGATCTTCATGACATCATGTTCCAGTTCACTGTAATTCGCGTTGCGGAATTGTACTTTGAGGTTATTTTTAGTATTATTTTGTGTGTATACATTAGTTATATGTTTATATAACAGTTTATTATCCTTGTTTATGTCATTATGGATCGTTCTAGATCCCCTCTAAGTGAAAATGCAATAGGAAGAGTTATTGATGAAGAGTTCCTTGACGATAGTTTTGTAAGCAATGTCAGCGTGTGTTCAGAAGGCAGTGATAGTAGTGAAAGTGGTTTATTTGGAGACAATACCGATGATGATCCAGATTATATACCTAGTTCCGACTTGGACGAACCTGGACCCAGTAATCGAAATGTGCAAACATTATGGAAACAAGGAAATATCTTATACATTTATAGTCACAATTTATTCAACAGCATGGAGTTCATATCAATATATCAACACAGCATTCAGATTGTGAACAGCTGATTTCTATTAGTATAATCATCAAACCATGCTTTGTTAGATTAGAACAAGTGCTCATTAACGTTATGAAAACAAAGAAATATCTTTTACATTATTAGTCACCATCTATTCAAAGGCATGGAGTTCATATTAAGACATCAACACAGCATTCAGATTGTGAACAGCTGATTTCTATTAGTATAATCATCAAACCATGCTTTGTTAGATTAGAACAAGTACTCATTAACGTTATGAAAACAAAGAAATATCTTTTACATTATTAGTCACAATTTATACAAGACATGGAGTTCATATCAAGACATCCACATAGCATTCAGAATGTGAATAGCTGATTTCTATTAGTATTATTCAACAAGGAGTTCAAAACAAGTTATTAACATTGGATTGAGGTTGTGAACAGCTGATTTCTGTTAGTATAATCATCATGCTATGCTTTGTTATATCGGAACACATACTAATTATAATTAATATTATGAAAAGAAGTTAAAAAAATCATACTTTTTAGTCATAATTTATTCAATGGCATGGAGTTCATATGAAGACATCCATACAGCATTCAGATTGTGAACAGCTGATTTCTATTAGTATAATCATCAAACCATGTGTTATTAGATTCAAACATGAACTCATTAATGTTATGGAAACAAGCAAAAGATTTCATACATTTTTAGTCACAATTTATTCAACATGATCATGCTATCCTGAAGACAATTGTAGTAGGCCGATTTTGTACCTACTTAAGAGAATAACAAAAAACCTTTAACAAACACAAAACATTATCAAATCTTCCATACAATTGAACCGTTTATTTCAGAAAACCCGTCAAACAGACATTTTTAACAAAAGCCATTTTATTACAGATTCTCATTTCCATTCTGTAAACACACATTTTAGTGCAGAAACACGTCAAGCGATATGCCCCTTACTGTGTTTGATTTCAAAATTAATATTGCGTTTAGTGCAGAAACCCGTCAAGCGTGGTCACTTGACAGGTTTCTGCAGTAAATTTCATTTTCATTGGGTGTGGCAGCACTGGGGACACGTCACTCCTCTCACCCTCTGTTATTGTTTACTTCTACAAACAGTGGCATTCAGTCTTCAGTGGTTGTTCAACTTGATGTTTTGTTAGAGTTAATGTTTTGTTTTATTAGTTTTTTAAAGATTTTGTGAGTTTTATTTCGTACTGTGTTTTGTAGGCTATTAATAGGTCTTATTAAATAGTGGGACTTTAAAAAATGCAAAGTGAAAGTTCTGATGAATGAACCTGTGGTTAAAAGGAAACGTGGTGTTGTCAATGAAGACAAGTATAAACGTAATGTTATACGAAAGCAAGAACAAAAGGCGATTGTTACACAAATTACAAAGGTAACGTTGTACCAGACAAATCTATTCCTGTAGAACTTATTTGCAAATGCCCACGAAAGTGTATTTCTTTTATTGATGCTGAAATAAAAAGTCAGGTTTGGGAATGTTTTTTATTCTCTGAGTACTAAAAATGAACAAGACGTGTACTTACAAACACTAATAGAAGCTAAGGAAGTAAAGCGTAGAGTAAAAAAAAACAAACTAATCCAAATTGTTCCAATGCTGATTTAGAAGGAACTCCAGACTCACACACTAAAAAATAAATCTTTTGTATATAATATCAAAATCAATGGTATTATAACACCAGTTTGTAAAAATATTTTTTTACAAATACACGGAGTTTCTCGTGATCGAGTAGCAAGGCTAACTAACCTGTTAGTTAAAAATGAAATACCAATCGATTTGAGAGGCAAAAATCGTAGTGGAAACGCAATCGATGGCAAAATTGTGTGTTGCTATCCATGAACACATTTCTCTATTGAGGTCAGGGAAACTCACTATGGAACCAAGAAAAAGCAATATTTGGATGCAACGTTAAATGTGTCTAAAATGTATGAAAATGTTTCAGACCACTCATCCAGATCTTAAGGATTCAGTTAAATATAGTTTTTATTACAAATATTTTTAAAGAAAACTTTAACTTGTCATTTGGGCGGCCACAGGTCGATGTCTGTAGCCAGTGTGAAAACTACAAAGCAAAACTTCGAGATCAAGAGCTGAGCGACAATGTCAAGCGCAGCGTGATTGCAGAACAAATTGTTCATAAGCGCAGGGCAAAAAAGTTTTTTCTTAAAACAACAGGAAATGTCGCAAAATAAGGACGATGATACAGTTGTCATTTGCATAGATTACATGCAGAACCTTCCTCTCCCTCATTTACCAGTTCAAGAGGTTTTCTATATGCGACAGCTGTGAGTTAATGTTTTTCTGCGTTCACGACATGAAAACAAATAGAGCAAAAAAATGTATATGTACCATGAGGGGGAGGCTAATAAGTCGCCTGATGAGGTGTGTTCAATGTTACTACACTACCTTCAAATGGAAGTATTTCCACTTGGAAAGAAAAATATTGTCCTTTTTAGCGATGGCCCCTCAGGTCAAAATAAAAACCACTGTGTGGTGCGGTTTTTAATGAACCTGTGTGATCAGGGACTGGTTGAGACGATTTCACACTATTTTCCTGTGAGAGGCCACTCATTTTTAGCCTGTGATCGGGACTTTGGTAACATAAAACGGGTTGTGCGTTAGAGCTGACCGAGTATACACGCCCGACCAATATGCTGAGATGATCCTTAAAGCAAGCAAAACTGGCCGTTTTGATGTTATCCAAGTAAGAAGTGACATGATCTTTTTCTTTTAGCAGTTGGTGGCCAAAACATTACAAAAAGACTGTTAGCTCTGACGAAACAAGTGGAAGAGGTGTTCCAAGAAATGAAAAAATACCTTTTAAGGTGTCTACATACAAAGAATTCAACTACAACAAGGCGGAACGAGGAAAGGTTTGTGGTCAAGGAGTTCATTGATGGCTTTACCTCCTCAACATTTACCTTCAAGAAGTACAACACTGTTCCCGAACTCCCAACGGAGCAAGCATATCCATTTGGAAAGGTACCCATTAACATAAAAAAAATCAATGACATTGTTAAACTGAGAAAGTACACATCTGGGTACGAAGCCTTTTACAACAGTATCGTACAGTGGCCTACATCAGAAGCTGAATGCAACGTAGATAGAGAGTATGACGATTAGATTAAATACATGTACTTTACACTAAGTAAATAAATGTAGTTGATTGATGTGATTTATCTTCTTTCTATTACCATTCTGACCTAAAAACCCCCTTTTTAAAATAAAAAACAAAACTTTATTGCAGAAACCCGTCAAGTGAAAAAATTTTATAATTTTTTAAAAAATGTTATTACAAAATTTAAAACTTTTACTAAAAACTGTATTTGTTTTAGAAAGGTATGAAGTATATTATTTTAAAAAAAATGTGAAGCATATATCTATGATATTAGGCGAGATAAAAAGTTTTTCTTCGTTTACCGAAAATCCTAAAAACTGCACTTGACGGGTTTTCTGAAATAAACGGTTCAATTATTATACCCCACTATAGTGAACCCCTTTATAAAGTAAAGATTTGAGATTGTAATATAAACAACTATGTAGTTTAGTTACAGTATCATATTGTAATATTCTACAATTTCATGAATAAAGATAGTTTGGAACCTTTACCTTCCAGTACGCCCACAACGGTGTACGTAGTCTTCGTAATGGTTAGGACAGTCGTAGTTCACTACCAAGATTAAATGTTTGACATCTAGACCACGGGCAGCAACTGAAGTGGCAATCTGTTTACAATTACAATACTCATTAGTTATGCAGTAATCATTTTTGCCTCCCCTATTGCTAAAAAAGTAATCTCATGAATTAACCCTTAGTGCGCCGCCGCTCCCGCGCGCCGTCGTTCGCTAGACCGCCAGACGTTTGAGCACCGCACGGATCCAATACCGCCACGGCAAAATCACCCGTTTTTGCATGGTCACATATTAAATTACATAACTTTTGTAAATTTTGAGCTAGCCTTTTAGTTTTGGTTTTGTTTTTGAGGGGAAGAGATGTACTTTCAGTTTATGTAATAAATTACAGTTTAATTTTTTTTTACATTTGTTTAGTAGTATGTATGCCTGTCGTAATTAAAAAAAAAAAAAAAAAATCCTAAGTTTGAGGTCACAAAACACATTGAATAAGTAACTTGGGCTCAAATAACGTTTTTTTTTACCTAAAAGTACGTATTGTTTTGAGCATATACTAAAAGTTACAAATATATTCCACAGAAATTGCATAAAATAATGTAATTTAAATAAAATTCAAAAAATTTCAAAAATTCCGCTGTAGGATGAAGATACACTTGTTACTATAGAAACAAGTAAATATCAATATTTTATAGTTGAAATGAAGCAGAGCAATACAATTCAAAGTTGATATAAATATATTTAAATATATTTTATATATATTATGTTTAAACTATAAGGACAAAGGCATAAAGTTCACAGAGCCACTATAGTAGCCCGCGGCGCTCAAGGTACCGCATACGGCGAGCCACTATAGTGGCTCACGGCGGTCAAAGGGTTAAGCCCTTTCATATAACACTACACAGCGAAATTTGTATCTACAATTACTTTAGAGTGGTAAAAGTCACTTTATGTAATATTTCATAAAATAATACTACGTAGATCAGACTTTTAGTTGTATTAAATAGTATTTAATATACACTAACAAATTAATATGAAATTTTAATATACACTAACGAATTAATATGAAATAAAACAATGACATATTATTATAGCTATATTGTGAACTTCCAATGACTCACCAATAATTTGACCTTTCCAGCCTTGAAGTCAACAATAGTGCTGTCTCTGTCGTACTGGTCGATACCACCATGCAATGACATGCAGGGGTATGAGGCCTTCATCAGGTCCTTGAGTAGAGCATCCGCATTCTCTTGCTTGTCCACAAACACGATCACACTGCCCATGTCCTGATAGTGTCCTAGAAGTTCCAGCAGCTTCAGGAATTTTTGGTCCTCTTCCAGGACGACACAGTGCTGTTCTACCTCCTTACAGACCACACTGCGCCCTCCTACCTGAATAGTCATATCATTTTTAGAGTGGGGGGAAAACTATAATACTGTCCAAATCGAATAAATGTCTTTGATATTTCAACAACTTTAGGAAGATCTGGGATGACATGTTGCTCTAACTCCTTACAGGTCATAAATCAAAATTTGCGTACTGTCTAATTTGTAAACAACGATCAGAGACAATCAGTATCTAACCCTTATTACACATATTATGAAAAAAATCTCACTTACACTTGTATTAAAAGAAATCTTATGTCAGTTTTTATCTGGTTGGGAGTACTGTGTTTCTAAAACTAGCCATAGAATGTGGGAAAAGTTGATTGAACACCAGGGAATGGTTGAACTTGACTTGTTGTTTTAGGTCACCTGTTATAAATATGAGACTGGTCATAGCAATTGAGTGCCACTAACATATATACGCTGGTGCATTTAGTCAGATTTCTTGGCTTGGACTCATGGCAGCACAATTTTTTATACCTGTATATAATCTGTTTCTGTGATGAGTTGTGTGTAATATATAATGTCTGCACTTTCTTTACAGTTGTAGGATTTGACTTTACTCAGATTTTCATTTTCGTTTATTTACAATAGTGATTGTATTTTTCTTCCTCAGAAAATTACATTGTTTGAGAAATATCATATCTTATTGAAAAAGAAAAAAAATACGCATTGTACAGACACTGCCAAAAAATTTACAGAATTTGTCAAATATGTTAATTTTACAAAGCAATTAGAACATAATTATTTTGTTTTTAAAACAATGCAATGTAACATAGGATAAATTAAACTCACTTGAATCTCAATTGGTTTTGTGAGAATCCTTCTGGCCAAGGCTTCCATTTGCCTGGGAAATGTAGCACTAAACATCACTGTTTGCCTGTCTGGTCGAATGTTATCGATGATTCGCATCACCTAAAAGAGGATTTATAATTAGTAAGGATGACAGACATAGTGGTGTAATACATTTTTGGTTGGAAAATTATTTTTTTATTTCAAAGCCCTTTAAGATAACTTCTCTGTAGTCAGAAAAAGTACAAAAACATATATTTTTATAATTTCACTAGGAATTACAGGCCTTTAAAATATGAAATTTAGAAAATATGTTAATCAGACCCATATAAAATAGCTGAACATAAAAATGTAGAAATTTAACAGCATGTATATGAATTATAGCTTCAGGGAAAGGTATTTTACTTTATTACTATATTATATACTTTAATTTATAAGTTAAGGGGGTCATATTTTAAAATGAATTATACTTTAAGAAAATTACAAGTTCTCATACATTTTTTTCTTAAGAGAATTAACTCTTTTTTATAAAAAACATGCAATTGAAAATGTCTAAATATGGGTGTGTACTTTTATGTGGTCTTTCAAATCAGTGGACCCAAGGTAGTTTTCAAGGTATGCCTGCTGATTTCCCTATCAATTAGCAATAAACCTTGGCTTTCAGCCCTATTAATTTTAAAATAATAATTAGAGTTTCTTATAATGTCATATACACAACAATGACCCTCCCCTCCAAAGCATTGTATCATTTTTTTTTTAATTTTGATGATATAATTTAGTAGTTTTTAGATGAGTTGTGCTGGTTTTCTTTAGATGAGAGTAGTGTTTTAGAGAACCAATCTGAAGTGAGTCAAAGTTTGGTGAGTAAATTTGACGATGACAATATTAATAATGAGCAATAACGGAAAAAGGGTTCAAATAAATTGGTTGATAATATTTGTATAATTACACTGAGTACCAATTACCCATAATTTAATGGCGTTCCTAGCACAATCTAGGAATTACAATTACAACATTCAATTATAATACACCACTATTTAAAAGTATATTATTACAAGTAACGACACACACCTGTGGTTCAAACCCCATGTCGAACATCCTGTCTGCTTCATCCAAAACGATGTAAGTGACACGTTTCAAATTTGTAACTCTTCCTGCAAACGACCCAAGTAAATTAAATAATCGATAAAAACAGGAAGACAATATTATACTATTATTAAAATATTATACTGACACCAAATTATCCCTATTAAACCACAGTACTGTGGTTTGTACTGTGTTATATACTGTAGTTAATGGGTTAAAATAATTTGACATCGATTACATTGGATATATTCATATAAATATATTCAAACAGTAAATTATATCTCCATCAAGTTTCACTGTTTAACATTAAGTACTGGTTAAAATTAATCACATTATAGTTCTGATAGATCCAGATAATTGAGACTCTCAAGTCATGACAATATTAATCACATGAAAATAGGAACAAAATAAAAATACACAATAGTTTTGGATGATGTGAGCTGTGCACATAAGTACAATGTTTATCACTACGACACATGGAGAAAAATGTAATAATATGCAATATGCTAAGTACAATGTGTTTTTTTTTTAATAATTTTTGGTGTATACACTAATAAATACATATTATTTTGCTGTAACCTACAACACACACTGAATGAACCAGCGAGATTTGAATTTAATGTCATTGATATTATACCAAATTCTTTTGGTTTTGATATGTGTGTACAAAATTTTACACCTTCAAATGTTACACCAAAATTTTGCTTTTCCCAAAGTTGAACTTATCTGGTTATTTACTGAAAATAAAATTTGTGTGCAGGTGTAGAAGGTTTTATAAAAAAATCACAATCATTCATTATGATATGTCTTTATATACCTGTATTAACCATGACACCCATACCGGAAAACTACACATTGTTCAAAATATTCAAATATGTTTATTGTTTTATACAATATAGATCTCAACCTAGTTCTACATAATGATTCTTCTCGGGCATGTCTTAGATGATTTTGAAACTCAATCTGACTTGGATCTATCTCTTAAGTTGTTGCTTTTAGAATAATATACTTATTAAAAGTTAAACTCATACAATAAACTTATTACAATTAAACTCATACATACAGTTAAAACTCATACCCTCCGGTGTGGAGGGTCTGTGGATCTGGCGGAAGACAGGGTGGCGTGGAAGAGGCTCATAGACGAGGCAAAGAATCGACTGAGATTTGTTACGCCCCGGCAGTAAGTAAGTAAGTAAACTCATACAAACTTTATATTCCTAACTAGTTTTTTAAGAATAACCTATATGTAATTTTATATTCATCAGTGAACAGAAAGTTAGAATTAAATTGTAGTGTTCAAAGCTCAGTTGGATTATTGTTTAGGCCTAGACCTAGACCTGTTTTAACCCTTCAAATGCCTGCTGACACATATACACGATCTCATGACTTTTGCTCTTAACGCCTTTGACAAGTATACACGTTCTGGCTATATTTGACTTTTTTGCGACTTCCTGGTTACCCAGAGTGCAGTTTATGTTGAGTTATTCCACGGTTGGAATCTTCACAGACTGTAATATGTAGTTCAATTCCCAGGTCGGGTGTCGCTGGGCACAGCTGCATCTATTTACAGTAGAAGGTGGGGTGGCTGAATGTCACACACATCGCTGATGACGCGTGCAGCGCTAGTTGTAATCCAACCACTGTGTGCTTCACTTGTAAACAATGTATTTGATTTTATACATTTATGTTTTTGTAATGAAACAGATTAAATTAAACATTTGTTTTTCTTCTTTCCACAACGAAGGCGCAGAAAACAAATATAGCGAAAGCATAAGTTTTAACAATAAAACAAAATATAGCCGTTCTGAACCAGAACTTAAACAAGTAATTCTTTTTATGATTTTTTAAACTTTTTATAAAGGTTAAGAATATTAAAAATTAAGACGTTTGCAAAAATTAACGTTGACTTTTTTTAATAAATGAGCGTTTCAGGGAAATTAGCCCATTTTAGCATGGCGCTCTAAGGGTTAATATTTTAATCCATAAGTTGTTTTAGGGTTTACTTTTTGTGAATATAGCACATTAATTAGACAATAATTTATATGATGGATTTTTTCATCCAAAAAGAATAAATTTCAAAATCAAAATACTTCTGATTTAGATAATGAATTCAACAATTGTATAGAGATTGGAAGTGGCTATGTTAGGCTGGAACAATGTTCTTGTATGTGTACACACAGTAAATAATTGCCAATAAATAATGTTTAAGTGCTTTAATGAGGTTTTGAACATTCTTGTATAAATATACCATCTGTATTTGATCAAAAATACAATAAACTGTAAATGAAATGGTTCAATTAAGTTTTTGCTTAAGTATACCTATAACGTATCAAGAGAAAAAGATAGAAGTGTAGACTTAAAGAAACTTTAATATAGGTATACTATGAAAAAAGCCAAATTGAGTGGACCAGTTAATCCCTTTATAGTTTTTGACATAATATTAAGTTCATAGAGATTGTGCAAAAGTGAGCTTATTGTTACATTTATTTTGTTGTCCCCCATAATATTGTGCATTTCTAAGACAACCAAGCAATAAATCTGGAGTTTTTTACTGGACGTCAGCACTTCCTTGGTCCTCTGTGAAAGTGTTTGTACTTGGATGAGTTTACTGTAGTCACACAGTGCAGATAGCTACCATATGTTATTGCCTGTAACCCATCCTGGAGTATTTTTATTTTATTTCTAGTTTATTCTACTATGAAAATATCCTATGCTCAATTAGGCGATTGGTTTCATTTGAGTGATTTGACTGATACAGATAGTGAAAACGACTTAATGGACAAAAACAATAAAAGATTTGAACTTTTTTGCATGAAATGTATATTTATATTTAAACTCTAAAAACCTGTCTATGTTAAAAAAAGCAGCAAAGCAACAAATTTTAGGTACAAAAAAAACCTTTAAAGAGGTTCTCAGGTTAAATTAAATAGCATTAAAAGGTTACATAGATGAAACCAAGAGCATTAAAAAACCTGGGTTGGTATGAAACATAACAGTATAGTTGAATTTGATGTAAGTAAAATTTGGAAATATTTAAAACCTAAAATGGATAAGAGCAATAGCACAAATGAATTACCGCTGTTTGCAGCCAGCATGTCTATCATTCTGCCAGGAGTACAGACGATGATCTCAGCCCCTCGCTTCAGCTCAGCTATCTGCTCCGAGATGCCAGTCCCTCCATACACGCACACTACGTGTAGGTTCAACGACTTTGTAAACTTTCGGGTTTCCTTACCAATCTGCATACACAATTCCCTAGTGGGCGTCATTATTAAAGCTGTAAAAAAATTACTTATTAGTGCATTTCCTCAAGCAACTACTCAATTTATTTCTATTAGAGTATCATGCTGTTATTTAAAAGATAAAAATCTACTTGGAATAGTTACTGAACAAAAAAGTTCACTAAGAGTGATATTTTTTACTGTCTATTCAACTAAATTAACTACTTTAAATTTAAATAACATTTTATTATTAGAATAGTATGATTTTTCTTATTCACAGAAGACCATAAAGATACAATTATTCAAAGCTTGAATGATACCTAAATATAACATTTTTACAGGTAAAATATTATTATCTGAGTTCAGTTGTGAAACGCATATTAAACACTTAGTTTATAAACATTGAGTTAACATTTCAAGTATCACTTTTACACAACACAGAAACAGGTATAAGTGTATGGAACCTCACCAATTGGACCATCGTTGGCTTCAAGTGGTGGCTGGTCCATAATGTGCCTCAGCATAGGCAGCACAAACGCCAATGTTTTACCACTGCCGGTTTTGGCAATACCAATTAGATCACGTCCTGTGCAATACCATCATTGTTAGTGTTTACAGCAGCACAAGTGTTGTATTATATAATTATGTCGCTAACGTATTTTCTTTACAGCAGTTTATGCCTGTAAGCTTACTTTTTAGCTAACTGTAAATATTAATACCGGTACTGTATAAGCCTACACATTTGTTCCTTGAAAAACTAAACAACACAACAAGATGTGTAATGTGGTTATTAATAGAGTGAGTCATCCAGGGTCATTCTCTTTTCAGAATAAACTGAGGTGGAAGAAGAGGAATATGCAAAAGCTGGTGAGCTACAACACTTCACTATGGCACATTGACAGACTTATTCAATACTAAGAGGAAAAATTATGTATTACTTTGTGACAAAATGTTATTGAAGGAACATCATTAACTGGCAAGGAAAAAGTGTTTTATCACAAAAAACAAAAGCGTTAAATTAATTTTTTGTAAAAACCTAAAAATATCCAATAACTATTATAATGTACAGAACAGTTTTACAATTAGTTATCAGTTATAATAACTCTTTTCAAATTTACTTTGTATTTAACTGTTCATTTTCAATAACGTAGTTTATTCAAGGGTAATGTATATTACTAAATGTGTCTATTATTTTGCAATTGTAAATAATGTCACAACTATTCAGTTATAAACATAACATTAAATTTTGCTGACTCTGAAGAGGACAACTTAATCTGTGCCAGTTACCAACCAACAGCACATTGCAATTATAAACAAACAATAAATTACAACACTAATGATAAAATTCTAACTACTAACAAATTACTACTTACAAAAATAGATTTTACTAACAAACTACTGATGAAAACTACAAATGAACAAAAGACTAAAAACTCAGACTCCACCTCTATTATCATAACAGTGTCAAGAATCCGTAGAATAGTAAAGTGATTGGATCTAAAGAGAAAATCCACCACACAAACCTCATACACACTGTTAAAAAAGTTTGATTTATCAAAGACTTTCTTATATATTCTAATTTATTTTTTTCCAAAAACTTGAAAGATTTATTATTGAAAGATGGCCAGACTTCCTAGATTAAAATTCTACACAATGATTATGCCATCTAAACTACTTCCAAAGGGAAGGTTACTTTCCTGAAAGTCCTCGTTAAGATATAAATACGTTACTCTGAATTTGTCTAACATCAAAGCAATTTATTTCTTTAACAATTATCATTTATCATACAAATTATAATAAATGGTTACCAGACATGATAGCAGGAATGGCCTGTGCTTGTATAGGTGTTGGTTTCTCATAATCCTGTCTCTTGAGAGCTTCTAACATTTTCTTGCTGACTCCACACTGAGCCCAGGTCTTGATGGGCTTAGGACAGCCCTTACCTTTAACCCTAATACCTTCCAACTCCTGTAACATTATCAACATAATATATTGTTTATGAATATGTCTATTGTGGTATTATAGATGGCTGAGATAACAGAACATCAATTTGTGCAAAGCTACTTTAGTCAACTATAAATACATAACAAAAGTTTGTGTAGTTCTTGGTGAGATATATTCTTACCTTGTTACCAATAATTTAACATAAATGGAAAAGTCACACAACCAATAATGGAAACATGCATGTATTTAGCATTACTGTATCAGCCTCCGATTATTGTTTTAGTCCAGTGTTTTTCTTGATTAGCAAGTGTATTTTAGCAATTAGATGGGTTGTTATTGTCACTAATAGCACTAGTGCCAACCATGGGTTGAAAGGCGGCATGGCGAGGTGGACTACTACCTCATGCAGTTCCTGACAGGTCACGGCTATTTCAAGTCGTACCTGAACCGGATGGGCAAGACCGGTTCACCGGATTGCATCTACTGCCTGGGCGTTCCCGACGACTCAGAACACACTTCTTCCGCTGTCCGCGTTAGCCACCAGAACTCGGGTATTTTTTCGGTGGATACGGTTTGCGAAAAGTTTATGGAGGATGAGGGGAACTGGGATTGTTTGTGACAGTTTGTCCGGGGCATCCTCCTGGAAAAGAAACCCGATCTGGACCGCGAAGTGGCCCAGATCCCTTGACTGAGCGGCTGGATAAGGAGCGAGCCCCACGGGCTTAAGCCAAATTTAGGCCTAGCCTGAAGTAATGTGATAAACAATCCCAGGTTAGAATCCTAAAGAGTAGAGGAGGTTTTTTAGTGGTTAAACCCGTTTTTAGGAGAGTCCCACACACTACAGGCTGGCCACCTGTGTGCGTAATTGCATTTTTCCTACCTATCCATAAAAAAAAAAAAAAATAATAATAACACTAGTGCCAGGCAGATAGTATTTTACTATTTAATTTGTCATTTCATATATTATCAAGATATTCAGCAACATATCATTAGCATATACTGACAAATGACAATCAAGAAAGTTAGACAAATATATGGTACTGTACTTGGTCTACAGTTCCAAAATTCACTTCAGTAATTCTCACTACATGTTTTGAGACGAACGTCCCAGTGTCCGGTGTATAAAAATGCGGAAATCAAATAATTTAACAACCATGGACACGAACCGGCCAATGTAAAGTACCATATATTTGTCTATAATCACAGTTTCATTGCTTCTATAAACATGGATTCATAAGAGAGTTTGGTTATATGTGACTTACCTCTCTGTAAAGTTCGACTTCTTCGGGAGTCATTTTAGCAACTTCAGGTACTTCTGTGTAAAACGACTTTCTGAACTGCATGTAATCCACTCCAGTGTGGTCAACCTTGGCCAATTCCTTTTTCTGCTTGTTTGCCAAGTTCGTGGCTGTTGTTGTCAAGTCTTCTTCCTCTTCTTCTGACAAGTACTGGAAAATTTATAATACACATTTTTAAAGATCTTTACTAAATGCTTATATTTTATTAAACAAAACATCATAAATTAGAAACAAAACTTTTTTGTTGTTTATTATTTTTGAATTTATTAACCATCAGATGAGTTTTGACGTACCCAGAATGTATAAGTACACTGCTTTATACTTTGTGTGTGTTTCGATGCACTCATTTTATTTCATGATAGCAAATTGAAAACTAATTCATTTTAAAGTAATTTACAGTATAAATTATTTTAAACACATTACTTATTATACAACATTAAACAAGCAATGAAACAATACTGAAGTAAAATAAATACAATATGCCATATCACAATCAAACTGGGAGCAGTCTACCAACATTGTTGAACACAAGTGAGCTGGCTGGTTACTGAATTCTGGCGGTCATGTTAAAATTATGTTGCATTGATTTTAGTTTCATTTGAACACCTTTCAGGTTATTACAGTAGTAATAATTATACCCTGATTAGTTTTATTGATAATGCAGAGTTTTAGTGTGAGTAGGTAGTAAACTATGTCAGTGTTAAGTTGACATACGCACCCAACATGAATTATGGTTAAAATAATATTGATCATTAAATTAAACATATATATAAAACATATACAGAAATTATGCTTTTGCAAAAGTCTTAATATTTGACTAAAGACGTAATAATTATTAAATGTAAAGCATAAAGCAGTGTTGAAAATAATCAAGTAGGAAAGACTACCGACAATGCAGAGTCAGCACCTGTGTGTGCTGGAAAACAATCTACATCGGGCCTCAGACTCTGTAACATATGAGTCTCTATAGCTCTCTTACAATAATTTTCTAAATCCATCAAACAATGTAGTTCAGTATTATCTTTTAATCAGAAATGTTCTCCTATTTAAACCATTCAGAATTTCAATCAGTAGAATAAACCATGATATTTTAAGTTGGTGTAAATATTCAATTCTTTTCCGAAACCATTCAGTGGTGGCAGCGGTATGTACCATATTTCGAATTATTCCCTTTCGGACTTGTTACACATAAGCATTAATGTTGTTTGTTTGTTTATTTTTTATTTGAATTAGGCTAAACATAGTTATTTTACATTGTGAAACACATGATATGAAAACCCTAAAAGAAGGTTTTCAAGGTAAGCCTGCTCATTTTCCTACCCATTAGAAATAATCCTGGCTTTTATTCCAAATAATTCAAACCAATACAATAATTTATCAAGAACATTCTTGTTTAGACTTACCTCTAGGCCATCTTGATTCTGTTCAATTAATTCTCCTTTGCGCTTATCTGAGCTCTTCTTGGCAACTCCTGTCACTATGACAACCCCAGAGTTGGCTTGCGGTGCAGGGGCCCCTACTTTCTCTGTTCCTCCAGCCTTCTTACTATCCATTTTATTAACTTTCCTTACTTCTTCTTGAACTTCCTGTGACAAATTTAACTTTATCATTACCTTACAGATTAACACTACTTGATATAATAAGTTAATAATACTAATGAAATTCAAAAATGTTGGTGCCTAAGACATTCAAAACTAACTCTTCCCATCGTTTTGACGTCAGACACCTAGACTACAAAACAGCTATGTCTCGTGTATCCAGCAGCCCTCCAGTCAACTGTAGATGAAAAAGTACATATTTTCATTGTCTGGGTGAGTATTGAAATATGTTTGTATGTCCATTAATTCTCTGCAGACAGATGTGAACTTTAGATTCCAGAAGTCAAGTCTGTAACAGTGCCAGATCTCACACGCTGCAATAAGTTTTGAGCAATGAATGAACCCTTCCCACCATAGCTGTGTTAGGTGTAAGTTTAGATTTATTTCAATACTAATATATTGTAGGCTTAGTAGATCTAAGGATACACTTTCCCTACATTAGTTTTTGGTGAAAGTAAATTTTAAAATTAGCTACTTCCTTTGTTTTCTATAATTAATATAATGTAATCGGTATACAACATGCTTCGAGTGATTTATATTATTACCATTAGTATTGAAGCTGATTTGTGCTAATTAAAGAAATATATATACACATACACAAACAGACATGCACATGCACACACTAGGTGCGTTCAAAAAGTAATAGGAATTTTTAAGTTTTGCGGGTTTGGACAGTTTGATTGTCAAGATTTTTTTATTATGTTTGTACTCATGCTCCTGAAGTATAATAAAATTCTAGCTGTATTCATTGTTTACTTTTTAAGTGGCAGCTGCTAAGGTTAGACATGTTTGATGAACTCAGGGATTTTCGGTAATTAAAAGAAATGGATCACAACATTTGTATCAATTGTGTAAAAAATGAAGAAATTTTTATGAATGATCGCCATAACACGATCAGAGAAGTCGCTGATGATGTTGGCATATCATTTGGCTCATGCCATAACATTTTTCCGTAACATGTTTTGGGTATGAAATATGTGGCAGCAAAATTTGTTCCAAAACTGTTGATTTTGAACAAAAAACAAGTGGTGAATGGAAGTTGCTCAGGAGTCCACTAAATGAAATCAGCAACGATGTACAATTTCTGAAATGTGTTATAACATGTGACAAAACATGGGTTTATGAATATGATGTCGAAACTAAGGCTCAATCATCACAGAGGAGGCATTCTGGATCGTAAAGACCGAAAAAGGCTCGACAAGAAGTCAAAAATTAAGGGATAGTGCATCATGAATTTTTGCTACAATATCAAACAGTTAATAAGGAGTACTAACTGCAAGTTAAACGCTGTTGCTTGAAGCAATAAAAAAAATAATAAAAATGCCAGGATTTGTGGCAAAACAATTTATGGCTTTTGCACCATCAGGGTGGCCACTCAAAACCTCTTTTCAAAATCCTGGTTTTCCCGTAGAATATTTCCGATTATCTAGTCTATTTTCAAACTAAATAGAAAACTGTAGTACTGTATTTAAACCTTACGCCAAGAGCAACGATGTTTTATCGTTACTAGGAGTATTTGCAAGATATGCCACAAAGCTGTGGTGCTCTAGCATTTCATCGCTAGCGATTTGCGAGAAATTCTGTGACGATTTATCCCTATCACCTATTTTAAGCTCTTTAGTTTTTAACTATGTCTTTCGATGTGTTGACATAACATTGTGTATACCTGTATCCAGATCACTTCACGATCGGCTGGTCATCTACAGACTGGCAACAACATTAAGTTGTGGTTACACTGGCAAGTAAAGTTGCAAGAGAATTTGCACAACTACTGCACCATAATGTGGACAATATAAGCAATTTTACTCCCGAAAACTGTTGCGCTACAGTTATATCGCTGGTTGTTCCGGGAGTCAAGACGAAGTCTGTTCACACACAACAGTGATGTCTCGGCAATGTTTATAATTGAAATGTTAATAACCGACATTGTTCTCCAGTTCTTGTAACAAATTGTCCGGTACCTTTTGCGGCAGCGCTCGCGAGAGCTCTTGCGCCCGTTTAGACTAGTGATCTTTAGTTGGACACAAAACTTGCGCCATTTTTTGCCGGTGTTAACACAGTTCATTCGAGGTTTGGATGTGACCGTGATATCAAAACTTCGACATCACTTCCTTTGTTTTAACCTATGTAATTTGATGGCAATCAGGTGGGAATCTGTGTGTAAGGTGCAATAGTTTATAGACCAACCAAGGCCTCGGCCGCTTTACGAGCGGTTAACGGTGGACGGTGAGCGCTTGATTGTGCGGAGCCTTAACGTTTAATGTTTGTGTTGTACATATGAGGAATACCCGACACTAGCCATGACAGATGTGAGCGGCAGAGCAGTGTTTTGAAGGAGTAAACTCAAAGTCGTTTCTCTACACTATTAAATAAGAGTCTTCCGTTTCTTATATTTAAAATTATTTTACACATACGATATTTTAAATGATATACCAAATTTAAATTAATCAATCACTGTAAATTTTATCAGCTTGTATCTCATACATTTTCACAATTTAACAATCCTATATGAATTTAAGTTTACAAAAAAACCACAAAATTAGCACTGATTTTAAAAAACAGTATAATTACAGTAATTTGTACAAAATATTTAACAAACAATAACTGACCTGCATGAAAGCGTCTAGAGGATCAACTTCTTCTTGTTCATCCGCCTTTCCTTCTGTTTTTGCCTCTTCTTCTTCATCACTATCATCCTCTAAATTCCATTTCTTCATTGGAAGTTGAAGATTTGCTGATAAAAAATGAAACCTTTGAAACATTGGTGATGGATTTTATTATTGAACTTATTAGAACTGAAGCAATGAAAACTTGCAGGAATATCATGTAATGACTTTGTCTATGGATGAACCTGAACCTGATGCTCTTTGTTTGAAATTTGTCATGGAGACGTGAGTTCAGAAAGGACAGTATTGTCTTAAATCCACCTTGGTCAACGTTTTATGCTGCCAACATCCATGTATAGTAATTTTTTTACACATTTTAACAATCCTATAACTTTGGTAATTCTATATCTGTTTAGATTTATTAAAAAATCTCCTTCATTAAAAAAAAAACTACAGAAAACTTACCTATTTTATATTTTTTTAATCGCCTAATTTGGTGTACACATTCATTGGTTAAACACATAAAAACATTTCATGTACATTAAAATATTGCATGTATGTATGGCTGAGCACCAGTGTAGGATTGCCTATCTATCTGTCTGTACACAGGATATCTAAAAAATTAAATGAGATTTAGACTTAAAATTTTGCATGTAACTTTAGCTTAGCCTGTTATGCGATGCAATTCGTGGTGTGGCGTACTCCTACTTTGTATCTATATAGACCTTCCTAAATAATATTTTTGGTAAGTTGATTTCAATAAATCGAAACTGGTATAAATCTGGTATAAAACCACTGTTATGGGTTCGTTAAGGTGAATAAATTACTTATATATTAACTACAATACATACATTAATTTAAAACCTTTCACTATAAGGCATTTAGTGAACTGACAGCAGCATTTTTGTTGTATCACTGATGTGATGTCTCTGTTTAGTGCAAATCTGCTTTGTCTGCCAACTCATTGGCTTCATATTGTATCATAAGCTTTTAAAGGCAATGACGATTTAATGTATGGATAACAACAATATGAATCCTTGTTTGTAATATAATTGTTAAATTGGTATTATCAAGTAGGCCCAGAATTCTTTTATTTTGATACTTGTACTTGAAAGCTGACTGATGTCCACAGGTCACAGTGATAAGGGTATCGTGCATGTTCCCTCTTCATTGTAATGTTCGGGCTGAATAAACCTACAGTTGAGAGAAGCCATGCACTACACAACGTTTATGGTCTGTGATTTTGTATTGTGCAACAGTTTACTTTACTTTAACTGTGAATGTTATTAACAAGCAGACACCTGTAATTGACTTGTATGAATATTATATGGACAATTTTATTGGTTAAAGCTTTTAAAATTGTGGTTGGCTTTTAAAATTTGGCTTAAATTTTGAGTAAATTGCATATTTTCACAATATATTTTCATAAATATTACATTGTTAAATGTAAACGATATTTTATAAAAATCACTTTATTAGCCCATATAAAAGGATAAGCATTTTTTTTTTACAGAAATTATTGAAAATGCTATATATTTTTTATTGTCTCATGAAAGTTAAAGAAAATTTAAATGAATATCAAATCAGAGGAAATACTCATGATTATAATACAAGTAACTTATATAAGCTTGACTTACCACCAATTAGACTAGAAAAAACTAAGAAAAGTCACATTTATATGGAAATAAAACTTTTTAATAAATTGCCAGAAGGAGCTTGGTTAGTTAGTACTGATAGGTTTAAGTCTGTAATTAATAGCTGGTTAAAAGAAAAAGCATTTTATTGTGTCAATGAATACTTTGCCTGTGATACTAGTGATGTAAGTTTTTAGACACGTTTCATTCTTTCGTTGTTTTTATTCTCTTGTTATTGTTATTTGTTGTTATTTGTAATGTTCTTGTTGTTAATTATTTATTAATTTATTATCCTTGTTAAATCTTCTATTTTGTTAATATTTTAAACTTTAGAGTGGTTGTACAAAATAACTAATTACAACTGATAAGTATTTTGACGAAGTCAATTGCATACATGTACTGTGTTTAAAGACTAATAAAGATCTTGATTCTTCTTGATTCTGTAGTATTATTATGATTAACAATATCAGCAGCTTGGGAAGTCATATCTTATAATATATTTCTTCACAAGATCTTTAAATCTGTTAGTCTTTTACTCACTTTGTTTTCAAAATAGTTAATATTTTACAGTCCCCTGCAACCAATCCGACATTATTCCCTGATACAAACATTTAGATTTATAAATATAATCACGCACCTATAATTAATTGGAGTTATAGTTTGTATGTTTATTAACACAAATTTTAAATGTATTAATAAAGATATAGACATAGAATGTTTTTAATTATATGCTTAAAAAGTACATTCAGAAATTTGCTCACACGCGACTTCCCACGTTGTCTACATTTTACAGCTTTTATTTATTTTTTATATTAGCAAAAATAATTTTAAGTAGTATATTCTGAGACAGTAAGTCAAACTAACCACATGATTTTTTTGAGAAGGTTTCGTATTAAAGGAAAATAAAAAATAATAAACATTAAGAGTGAATAAACTGCCTTCACACGACCTCTCATGTATTAATCCAAAAACAAATTAATAATAAGAAATGAATAAATAAATACCTAGTGAATTCTTTACTTCCTTTTTGACAATTTCTAACTCCTTCTTCTTACGTTCAGCTCTCCACCTTTCAATTCTTTCCCTTCTCTTTTGCATTTCAAGCTCAAGTCTTTTCTGTTCTTCCTCCTGAAATTAAAAAAAAGATTGTAGTTATTTTACTCTGAAAAGGTATTTTACAAACTAATTATGACTGCAAACTTAACATTTTCCACAATTTTGCCCTTTTCACAAAGACATACAGAACTTAGCATTTCTTTCATTAGAAATCTTGTATTTAAAAAATAAATCTTTTCAAAATAAGAATAATTTTATAGTTAAAGTAAATTATTCAGACAAAACTCTGGAATATATAAACCTTAACTTATTGTGGCATTACAGCATAATATTATAGACAGCGTGATCTACAGTACTTTTACAGTATTACATAAACAATTTGTACACAAAACTATTATCTATTTGTGGCAATGGTGTTACCAGCAGCAGATTGTCACCATATGAAGCAAAGTAGAAGATGGACGGTAAATCTGGACATCTTCCAGTAAGAAACAGCAAAGCTTCCTGAGTTGAGTGGAAAGGGAAGTTCATCCTGGAATCTGTTCACAGAAGCAGTATCCTTGATCCGCTTCCACCTTGAAGATCATTTGATTCTTGAAATGGTGAACAGCACAGGATTGCAGGTAAAGGAGAGAACGATGCAGGAAGAGCCTGCATCCAATGCTTGGCAGCAACCAGTGGAGAACAGGATCTCTTCAGAACCTGACACTGAAGAGCCGAATTATGCCAGAAGACGATGTGAACATCTGAATTTCTGGTCGCTTGAAGTTCAAATGTCAAAATCATGATGTAGGGTTGGTTACCTTTCCTCTGCAGTTGTACTGGAAGATGCCAAGAATCCTGTTCGCTGAAGTTCTCGACTCACGATGCGAGTGCTGCATACCAGGACGCGTGCAAAAGTGGGTGGTGATGAAATGGATCTGAAGCTCTCAAAAGCTGGAAGTTCACTCTTCATTCTTCGATAACCTTGAAACCTAGTTTACTGAAATCACTCAATGAAATGATTTACATATTGATATCATCTTAATTGAAAACAGATAATTGCTTATAATTTTTTTTAATACATAGCCTTACCCATTTTACCATAACATCAAGTGTAAACAAGGAAGGTTTCTCAGATATACTTCAAAGACTCTTGCTTTCAACGACGAAACATTTTATTAAATCTTAACATAGAACCTATAATTGAAACAGAATTGTATCTTGTATCTTACAGGCATTTACTAAAATTTTTACTAAATAAACTGAAGAGTAATATGTCGACCAATTAAGTGGAAGCAGAGCACTGAAGTTGCTGGTGGAAGTCAGTAAGAGTCGTCCACTTCGGAAGTTGCATCTGGTAACCACCAAACTTCAAGGCTAGTCTGCGTTGTTGGACAGAAGCTAGAGGCCTATTCCTGTAGTTTCAGTGAAGTTCAATGCAGCAAAGAATTACTTCCACTCCAGCAATTACATCTCCCATAAATTAAAGCTGAATGAAAATTCAATTTTTACAGAACTGAATCTGACTTTATTCAAAACTAATTCATTTTAGCAATACAGAGTCTACTACTAAAACTCTATTAATGGTTCATTAGGGAAAAGTATTCATTATTGAATTTGATTAACGTTATTAGGTCAATAAACAGTGATTCTGATTGAGAGATGTCTGTACACAAATAATAAATTCAATTCGTTTAATTTTATATTATTTCTGGTACAATATAACAGTAACTACCATAACATTTGCAATGACGTACAAAATGTAAAAAGACACTATTATAAAATTTAAATGTGTAAACTATTATTGTCAGTTGCAGATTATCAATCAATTATTAATAGAACAATGAATTGATGTAATCAAAAAGTACCCCTTAAAATTTTTGTTCATAACTTATTTATTAAAAACATTTTTTAATCAAATACTTGTATAATCATTCATAAATTAATTATAAAGTAATTTCTGGATATAGTTTTCTTTGGTGTTTATGTAACAAAGGATTAATTTTAACCCCTTAAAAGATTTTGAAATTTGTTTTAAAGGGATCAAATATGTATTTGATTTATTTTTAATATGTATATTAAACATAAGAACAACAGTGTAATAATATTAATTGACTGTTTACAATATATAACAAAACTATCACTTTGGTGTTTTATTAGTTTCTTTTACATAATTAATAAAATATTAAAATATTAAAAAATAAAAAATTTTGCACCAACTATATACAATAATTTACAGCCACTGTTTACCAGTATTAGTAGCTTTTTTGGTAGGAAAGATGTTACAGGGGCAGTGAACTTGTTTAATAACAATTATGGCTCTGGTAGCCTACACGCAATGCACTTAATTCTTTCATATCGTAAAATACTTGCACAACATCACTATCAGTAAAAGATGTTATTATTACCAGATGGATACCTAGTTTGTTGTCATTTATAAAACCATAACACTGGCTGGATTTGCATACTTATTGAAAATGAAAGCAGTGAGGACTACAAAATTACATTATGTGATTGTTGCTAACTATGTGTAAAAATAAACAATGATGCAAACAATAAATTACTATAAACAATACGGTTTCATTTTACAAAAATTCTTGCAAGCTCATGACAGTTAAACAACTGTGCCCAAGATTTAATGTATAACATTTTGGAATAAAAAACATTCACTGATGGTCGTCTACATGTACTTAAAGAAATAGACCATATAGTTAACAGAGAACTCATAAACTATTGTTTTACTGATAACCCATGTTAAACGAACACAGGTAATACAGTGTCAAGTTTATACATATTAGTTCACATACTCACTAAAGTAAATCAACTGCCACTAAGGTTTTGCAGCCCAGAAGAAATTTATCAGATGTTGGTCTTGAACATGCATTCAATAGAAGCAGAACCACATGCTTACAAAGTATCATTAAAACAGGAATTAATATTTACTTATTTATTTATATGATTTACAGTTTCTCTGTAATATGATAAGACACTCAAAGAACGTAATTAAAAAGTATGATTAAAAAAAAAATTTTTTTAATAATGCGACAGCAGCCCTTTTTTAGTAAAAAATCTGTGCAAGTTAATTTATCAAAAGCTTTTAGAGGTTAAATTTTCTCATTTTTTAACAAGATAACAGTTATCAGTTATTTAAATCAATTCAAAACCCAATACATAATATTACATCAGTATATAAATACAAATAGAAACTTAAGTTAAAAGTGTACTAAATTTAATTTGGTCCAAAGTAAATAAAAATCCAAGTCATAATATTGGTATGAACATAGATCACTTTATTTCTTTCTCCATGTTACATATTATATAACTTAAATAAAGTGGGCTGTTTTCTCTTTGTAATTAGTAAATATTGCTTCACAAAACTGGAACCATAAACTTTCATAAAAAAACAACAACAGAATAACTAAAATTGTTTCAACTTTCTCACATAATATTAAAATACCATAAATATATTGGACTGCGTTATAAAAATCACTGGGTTGGCTTACATGGTGTTTGACACATCATTTTTCTTGGTGACTATTAATAGTTAGTTATTGTTGATGGAGTTATTCAATGACAAAAAGCATGTCAAGAGAATTGGTTTCTTTTGCAAATAGAATTTATCTACAAAATTAATGTGGTAAAACACAACTTTTTATTATTAAATTTAGTTGTAATACAGGTCCTTATTTGACCTAGACAGCTGTGACAATATACAATAAGTGAATATACTGGATAATTATGAAAAATAATTAATTAGAATCACACTAAAGTGATAAAAAATATAGGGGCACAGTTTGAACAAAACCCCCAAAATTGATCATTTTTTTGTACATTAACCCGGCAGAAAGTTAATAGGCTATTCTTTTCTGATCAGGAGTTCTGAGTGAACTCAGGACTCTTTCCTGATCTCACGGATAGAGCTAAGTAAACTATTGCTTACCCAAACATACTATGGTTAGTGTGATAGTGTGATCAATTCTATGCGTACATTACAAATTACTTGCTTGAGATTTTGTTGCTTACAAAACATACTCGACTAATTTTTACATTACCACGGTAAACTATTATTATTAAATTAACTATATAATTATTTATTACCTTTTATTGTTATTTATATAAACGTTATTGCCCAAACCGGAATAAGAGGTATGAAAATCTACCTATGGAAAACTTATAGATTTCAATATTCGTAAGAATAAAAGTGGATCCCTAGCTTCAAGACTATAATTACTTTTTATTCTTATAAAAACATTTAATTAGCTAGGATATAGACAGCTGTATTTGATGACAGATGAAAAACTTATTTTAAAACTCATACAATGTGAATAGTTAACAAAAATAAATAAAATCATAAGGAAACATGACAGAATCATACATTGATTCTAGTAGCAATTAGTACTGGAATGGGCTTTCATATATTCACAATATTAGTAAAATATGATTTTTGTTATATTTAGTAATTATTGTTCTGTTATATTTTAATTAGATAAATAATTTGAGGGAATTTAGTTCAAACACCATTCATTTAATACCATGTGAGAAAGTAGTAAAAAACTTATAAAAAATAATCAAATCTTATAAACACTTTATTAATTCATTATCCTATAACACTAAATAAGCATCGTTACCAGGAAAATATTGGTTCTTTAAACATCTTGATTTACTACATGTTTTATTAGATATATACATGATAATAAAACACCAAAGTACCAAAATGTCCAAATAGTTCCACAGAGAGTCAACGTTTGGTCTTCCAATAATTTAATTGTGCCTTGATCACTTCCAACTCGGCCTTATGCCTAGCTATCTCGTGTTTCATTCTCAGATGATGAAATTCTTTGTCAAGTGCTATAGCTTGCCTTAATTGGTCTTTTGAAAGCCTCAACAGATTTTCTGAATATTCATACTTGGACCTAAAACAAAATAACAACAAAAAGAATGAACTGCCATTTTTCTAAATAGGTTGTCAAATAAATCATGTAAACTTTGTGAATTTCAGAAAAACTCTCCAAGCAGTCCTTTACCTTTAGTATACTAAAAATACTTACATTAGAAACCTGTTTAGTCATAAACAGAGCAAAACTTTGTAAGAATTACAGTCAACTCCCTACTATCCGGAGGCAACCGTTGTGACTGTTGAACACAACAAATGATTGTCAAGACAAAGATCAGGCCTCAATAAGACATCATATTGAAATAACAATAAAAGCAGACAGGCATATACACAACTAGCTGCTGTGGTTCCTGACTTATGCGTGTCACAACACTCTGGTATCTTTTGTTTACTTTAACGTAAGTTGTAGTCATGCATTACTTTAGCCATTTACCTAAGAAGAGATCAGATTGCAGGTCTCGAAATGAAGTGTTACTGATTGTATTGTATCACTGAACGACGGCAAATGTCCAGGAAAAATCCTGTTTCCTTCAGTATTATTGGTATATCAAGTAAGTGCCGATACACTATTTTAAATTTTTAGCTCTCCATAAATTTGTCATTTTAGAGATACACTCTTTTGTCTGGAGACCAATTGCATAAACTTCCTAAGGATTTTATACTGGGAATTGTTAACCATTTCCTTAACCTTCTCAGACCTAAGTATGTATGTATTTTATCTTCAAAAAGACAACAAGGCAAACTCAACACTATGGCACTGTAAATATCCTAGAACGGAAGAATGCAAGAGATATAAGTAGACTCTTTTTAACAGAAGTATGTTTTCGAGACCTACATATGTATATACTTTCTTGATCAGAACAATTAAGCAAACACAAATTTGACGTAAATACGTTAGACTGGAAGCAAATTGAAATTGACTGAAATAGGAGCTTTTTGGCCAAAGTAGGCTTCCCAGTCCTAAGTAGGTAAATATATTTCTTTCATCAGTACAATGAAGCAAACTCAATTATGGCAATGTAAATATGTTAGACCGGAAGTAGTAATGGAAATATATTAGACCACAAGTAGATCACAAGAGCTGGAAATAAGTGGATTTTTTAAACCAAAGTAGGTTTTATATATATACGGCCAAATACAGAATAATCAAATCGTAAAATGTAAGGGGTCTGTGGTAGTAGCACATTCACCCGGCAAGTGAGAGATCCGGGTTCAAGTCCCGGCGGAGCAAGTACTTTTTGTGATTCAATGTTTATTGAAAAATTATATATATATATATATATATATATATATATATATATACATAAATATAGACATATCTTTTCTTGATGAGGTCAACAAGGCAAATTCAGCTGTGGAATTAGAAATATAATTCATTTCAACCAGAAATGCTCCTAATCTCGTAAAACTTTATATAATAGTTAGTCTCTCAATCTCTGATCATTAACACTGAAATAATATGTACCTGATTGTACGCCTACTTACATTAGAAAAATAGGGAATCATCATATTACACCATAAGTGCTTGGGATAAATAAGCTTGACTTTGATTTTAAAAGTGTGTGATATTACTTACTTATTATTTATTATACTCGAATTTAATAAAATACATAATACTGCATAGTTTGTACATAATATTAATCGAATAATAACCAAGCCACAGCGAAGCATGGCCGGGTCAGATAGTTATTGTATAATTATCAAATTTCAACACATCAACTATTAAAATGTAATATTCGAAACAATTACAATTAATTTATATTTCATGTATTTTCTAAATGTTTATTTACCTTGTGTTTGAGTTATTCTTGGATTTAAAGTTCTCTATTTCTTGTTCTAATGATATCAATTTAACTTTTTCTGTATGAGCTGAACTAATTTCTTTTAATTTTAAAACTGTACTAGTTATATTTTCATTATCTGGTATTTTTTCTTTCGTGCAGTTTTCATTTTCCACAGTATCTTTATCTGTGTTGTTCTCTTGCTTTTCAGCAACTGCCACTTCCTCATCAGTTTCATGGTCACTGTGTGAATGTGAATGTTCTTCTTGTTTGTTGTTCTCAGTGCTTCCTGAAACTTCTGCTTGTTCAGTGTTTCTGTCAGGGCTGAAAATAGATCAACTGCACTTAGAATATTTAAACTAAAAACAAAGGATGCAAAAGTTATGTATTACACTTTTAGTTTGTTTGTTTATGTTAGTATCTCACAAACACGTTAAAAATGTTTTAACTATAATTTCAGTTAAAATTGAGCCTTTTAAAAATAAAACAAAATTTTTTGCTAATTTTACATTTTAAGTCTAAATAAATAGTTTACTCTTACAATATATTTGACATCTAGTATTCAAAATTGGTTTATAGCTTATTAAAGTAACAAAAAAATAAACTACAACTACTTTACTTCATAAAAAATGTCAAGACAATTCAATATTTTACTAAAGAAGATACAAAAATATAAATAATCTAGTTTCAACTATAGGCTTTAGATAAAAGAAAAAAACATAAATGCTTAAAATGGTATTATTATATTTTTGTTTGCTCTTTACAATAAATACAATGACCATTTGCCAATGTATAATTCTATCAAAGATTAAGTGTTACTGGGACACGTATTTTGGTTTCATGTACATATCACAAATATTTATATCACTTATTGGCAGGCAGTTTTCCTGTGTTTTCAAGGGTAATATAGGAAACATGAAAAGTTCTAAAATCTATCTAGTTACACATTACATCTCACATAATTTTCATAAAAAATTAGTTTTTTTTAAAGTATCATCTTATGTTTTTTATGTTTTTTTTTAAGTATCAAGTTTTTTTAATAATTAGGGGAAAATTCTTAAAAACTTTTCTTCCATTCAGGGATGGCTACTAATATAAATATACAACTAATCTAAATTTTATACAAAAGACTTTAAAATATACAACATTTTTAACGTTTATCTAGCTTTAAAAAATGTATAATTTGTTGGGTTTATTTTACAAATATCTACTCCTCTATATAAAAAAAATTAGATTAACACCTGAATTTCAAAAATTGTATTTTAAAAATTTTGAAAATGTATATTAAAAGGCATTTTATTGACTACACTTTTTGAATATTAGCTTTGGAATTTCAATGAGAACAAATAGAAATTTAATTTTGCACAAAGATTCACCTTTAATTAGGAAGCAATAGGATATATTGATTAAATTAATATTTCTCAGCTGTGATAAAATATGCTTTGAATGTTGGTTTCACACATCTTCTAAACTATTGTTTACTTTTGTTACATGCTTGAAAATATAACTTCAATGTTGTCCACAGATGTTTTTCTAGTTCTGTAAAATATATATATATATATAAATTGACTATAAATTTAAATTCATCGTAGGACAATTATAGTATCAGGATTTCTGACATTTTCCATTGTTATATATTACAAAAAGTAACAATAACAATGGTAAATGTCCAAAATCCTTTTATACTTTCAAACCTTTTATCATCGACAACAAACTTAAACAATGAATTGGTAGTATTAATTATGTTAATTAAATTACAAAATAAGTGTTTGTATTCTTAATTTGAGATTTTTAACTTGGTAGTCTAGCCTTTACATAAAATTGAACTTAAATTTTTGAGCAACATTTATTGGACTTATTCAGAGTGATGGCAAATCAGTTGAGAATTACATAACACCACTATTGAGTTAATATATAATATGCAGTTGTATTATATATTATTTACAATTATTGAAGCTGTATACTTTCAATTAATTTCAACAATTGATGTTCTTATCAAAAATTAGGCTAAAACCTAAAAGTTATTTAATTTCAAACTAATACTAAAGAAATTAGTGAAATGTTTAAGGAGACACCCTTACTGTCAAAACGCCTCACAAAATAAAGTTTGATATTTATATAGGATTCAGAAACAATTTCAAACTTTGTCACAATTCATCATTTAAATATTAAAAAAAGTACACACTGTACAAAAAGAATCTAAAAGCGTTCAGATGCGTATTAATCATATCTTCAAAATGACACATCTCCCATAATACTACGATCAAAACTAAGGGCATGAAACTGCATGAGGTTTAAAATTGTTCGAATGGGGGGAACCACAAGGTCATTTTACTACAGCGGTTCTTAAGTAACTTAGTTGCATTCAACTTCCTGGCCTTTGCTATGCAAATATACGTATTAGTGCATTCAATAAACTCTCCATAACACACATCAGGTTTGAACTCTAGCTTTTTTCATATAATATGAAAAATGTTAATTTACCTTTGATTTAATTCTAATTCAAAAAGCATGTTGTGATATTCTAGACTAGACACTAAAGATTTCCATGGTTATTTAACAAATAAATTTGATTAATAGTGCACAGAGAATTATTAGTTTTAATTACAATTATAGTTTTAAATATAATAGAATTCATCAATTCAATTATATGATATCCAAAGCTTAAATCGGATACCTATATTGATCCATTACCACAGTGTGTTTAATCAATGGCAGTTTTATTTAACTCAGTGTTTAAACGTTTTGTGATAAACCACACCAACCAAGTCTTCATAAGTATTTGGGTGATTTTTGTACAACCTTTTTCAGTTTTTACAAAACAGTATATTTGAATTACAAAAGCTCCAAATTCATTATTTAACAATCCACTGACTCATTAGACTGCCCAAACAGATTGTAAACAGCCATCTATCTTTAATTTCTTTTTGTCCCACATTATGAGTAACAATAACACTAAACCACATCATGGGGTTAAATTCTCACACATAATAGTAAATTTGCCATTGCTAAGTATTTGTACATATTTGTGAGACATTAAGTTAACTCTCCATTCAAAATCTGTTCAATTGGTAATAGAGCAGCAGTTTACCAAATTTCATAGTTGTACAAATAAGACATAAAATTACCTGTGATGTGAATGTGATGACCTATGAGAGTACTGATCATCCTCATCTGCTTCGTAATCCATTTCCTCCTATATGTATAAAGGACAAAAACGTCATCACAACAATCCACGACAAATAATCAAATGAAATTATTAAAATAATTCAACTAAATTATATTAAAATTACTGGAATTAATACATAATCATTAACTCAAAAACTTTTCAAGATACAAAAAATTGTCTATTAAAATAGTGCAGGAAATGTTATAAGCATCCCAGATACTTTTTCCTCTATGTTCATAAATTAAATTTAAATTTTTTTCAAGTTTGAACGGTTACCATATTGGAAAAAATAAACTACCAATGATATGACTCTAAATTAACAGTTTTAGGTAGATTTTGTGTACAAAATATGCCCATTGCAATTCTCCTAATGCTACCACTCACATAACTTATTTACATATACAGTACACTTTGGAACTGTGTATGGTTTTGAGCTCTGAGGATCATATTCGTTAAAATTATGTAGACATTTTTCATAGTGCTATTATAAGGACAATTTCAATAGGCAGATTTTGCATAAAAATCTAACTAAACAAAAAAAAAAAAAAACTTGACATAACATAACTTTTCAAATTGTTTAATTTTGTATGAAAATCAATGGAGTTATTTAACTGAACAAGTTATCAGTTACCAACTTGAGACACTGATATCCTTTTTATCATATTTACGAGAATGCGAATACAAGATGAGTTTAATGGATGAAGGAGCTTTAGCTTTATTACTAACCAAGATCAACTGGATTGGTTTTAGCAACTTTCATTAATTAATAGCTCAACAATAAATGAAAACAAATAAGTCCTATAGATTTATGTGAAATCTAGACCAAAGCGATTTCGGCGTTGGCTTTATTTCAGGCTGCTGATATCTTGATTCTACTGATGTCCCTTCACCATCCCTTTTAGTTGCCAGGGTAAAGGATCCATATCACCATAGAAGTAATGTGAAAGTAAGTGATATTCCAAGACATCCTAGTCTCAAACCAGAACCCTAAGTAACAGGATTATGCCAATAGTCCGTCTCAAACTACAAGAGATATGTAAAAAACAACAGTGGTTTTAATCTATTGTAGCAGTGGGCAGGGCTATAAGCTCTAGCTCGGTGTAAAAATGTATGCATCCAGCTATGGTACAGTGAAGACTGAGCCGTTCCTACATTGTTCTCTGTAATTTGTTAAAATGTAGACTGTAATAGAAAATCCCACCACCTGTAATGTGTGTTCTGTGACTACATATTGTAGCCAAAAACAAATTAGAAGTTATTGTCAATTTTGTGGTATGTACAGAAAAGAAATAACGAGTGAATATAGAGCGTGGCAATGGTGGCAATTGATTTTAAAAATAACTGTACCAATGTCAACAATGAGGAGCACAATCATAGGCCTGGCTTTGTGACTGATGCACTGATAATGAAAACCAACAACACAAATAGTGAAAATAATAGAGTGAAGCATGTCAATTGTGAAACAAAGTTAGACATTGGAATGGTACTTTACACCGTACAGAAAAGAAATTTTATACTACTTTGTGATAAAGGCTTGAATTTAAATGATGACCCAATACTCCATTGAGAACCCAATTGATTTGATTTGATTTGGTTAAAAACACCATTGTCTTCAGCTGAGATGTTTTAATATAGTGAGAAAACATGCAAGATATTGGACGTTGTTAAGAAAATTATTTCTTTTCATGAATAAATAAGACATCAACCAAACAAATTGATGTGAGGAAAGTGAACTGTTATATTTCGGCCAGTACAATTATATTAAAAAGTGTTTCACTCACTTGTGTTTTCTCAATTAGAATTTAAAGAGATCATAGAGGTCCCTCCACACTCAAATGCAGCTGCTAATAATTAATAACACTTCTCAAAAATTAACAACAGGTTCTAAAAGAGGATGTGGTTAGGAAAGAGAAACCAGGTCCCATAACTTACATGGTTTTGGTAGACTTCTATAAACATACAGTTCATTCTGTTTTCTGCAATCCACATAAGGCCACTTATCATTTAAAAACAAGGATTTCCACAATAATAATAATTCCTCTATAAGTTGGTATTGTAAATAAAGAGCATCAAGATATTTGAGAAATCCAAAGTAGTTTTATTTATACAAACTGAATGTACTGTAATCAGATGACAATGAGTATTTGTAACCTTAAAATGTGATAACATAAAACATGGAGTATACTGGTTTTGGTGGGATTGCCGAAAAAGACCAGAAGATTACTACCTTCAGTGGAAACTGCAGAAAATGTTGGAAATTTACTGACTTTGAAACAATTGCTGAAAAATATTAAAACATCAGTTTATTGATGCTAAAATTTTCAATTCTTTCAATAAGCAAAAATTCAAAATTTGTTAAATCAATTATTTATACTAAGGATTGTCATTGGAGTGACATTTGGTACTAGCTCAGTAGTAGGAGGGACTAGAGCTGCTATTTTGGGGTAAAGATTCCTATGCTCAGTATGCATAAAATTATGAAATCAGGCAGTCTGTATCTCTCTTACTTCTCTCAAAGTGACTATTTGAAATGCGCACTGCAATTGAAAATCCCACCATTCGTGAATTGCATTCAGTGATTAGAATTTTGTCAGCCAAAAATTTCAAACTGATCGAAATCCATCAATAATCCTGTGCTATGTAAGTAAATGGAATAAAGAGTGAAAGCAGAGTGAGGCAAAAGCAAAGTTTAAAAAAATGGCTGCACCAATGTTCATGAAAAGGATCGCAGGAGTCGGTCTAGCCTGGCTACTTTTTGACAAAAATCAATGAAAATGTTCATGGAAAACGCAAATTTATAATCATTGAACTTAAAAAACATTTTTCTCAAATTCAAAAAAGTTTAGTTCATAAAATTGTTGTAGAGATGTTTGGCTACCAAAATTGTTGTGCGAGTTGGGTTAAAAAAATCTACAGAAGATAAAACAAAGGTGTGCTGCATTGCTATTATTTCCTTGAAGACTACAATAAACAAGATAATTAACTTGTTGATCATTTCTGGTGGTGAAACTTGAGTGGAGCATGTTATTTTTGAGGTGAGAAGGTAGTCTATGAAATACAAGACATGCATTCTAAAAAACATCAAAAAAACTGAGACTCCAAACTCTGTCAGCCAGAAAGACCATAGCAACTGTTTTCTGGGACAATGAGGGTGTGATGTTTGCTGATTTCCTTGAACGAGGCTGGACAATCAATGCAGGAAAATGTTATGAAACACTGTAGAAACTACAGCAAGCGATAAATAACCAAGTTTAGGGAAAAACTGAGTTAAAATATTTTGCTCAAACAGCTTTCTAATGATGTTGGATGGGAGATTTTCAATCACCCTCAATACAGTCCAAATCTAGTGTTAAAAGACTGCTACCTCTTTCCAGCAACAAAGATGTAACTCACATACAGCATTTTGATAGTGACAATAAATGCCATGCTGGCTTTATCCAGTGATTAATAACTAAAGAGGCAGATTTCTTCAAAGTTGGAATTTAAAAACTTGTGTCAAACTATGATAAATTAATTAATTTGAACGGTGATTATGTTACAAATAGCTTAAGAATGTAGCTTTCAAATGTATATAATAAAAGTTTTCACTTTGTTAATTTTTTCCAAAACTTCTGTTACTTTTTGTCACACCTCTTATTAAATTATTTATATTATGGAAATAATTCTTTACTGCAATATTTGAACTCTTTTGAAGTGTTGCTATTTATAAAGCTGTGTTGTTTGTGTTAAATCAATGATATTTTAATCATTTGCACATTATTCTTTATCAAAATAGTAGAGTCAATAACATAATCTTTAGTCTCAAATACTAAAGTTATTCCTGATTTAGTTGAAAATAGTAACTATCAGCTTTACAGCATTGATTTTGTGTTGTGCCATGTGCTATTCAAAATATAAAATTTACAATGATCTAAATTAGATCAATATTTAAGAGAAATTTATATATTTGTTTACACAGTAAAATACACCATCTGTAAAAAAATACCGTAAAATATTTATCACTTTGATGTTTTATAGTACATTAACACTAAAATACATCATTAAAACCAAAATTCCAGTTCAATATAAAGGTTTTTGTTGGAGACAGTGGATGGTGCGATACGATGTATTATCATCGCTGTCATAATGTGAAAAGAACAATCTGATACTTGCTGGGAAGCTTGCATACATACTGTAACCACAAAAGATAAATAACTGATTTTTTTATGTAACTATCCTAAAAGATTTAACAGTGATATGAAGCTATTAATCTTTTTGACGCAGTTATAGCCAATCAGAAAATTTGCAACATTATTTCTACAATGAACAAGTTTAAACATGTAATCACAAACTTGTATTGGAAATTAATAATTTTTCAATAGTTTTTGCACATTTTGCATTCATGTTTTTGTGAGTTTATGCATTTTATTTCTACACTGAAAATAATTTAAATGAAACTAACCTCAAGATGCCCATTCCCATTGTCTTCCACTGACGGCTCCTCAATGACGTCAGTAACTACCCATTCCTCGTCATCACCGGGGATCTGTGGAAACGAATACTCACTCAAAACTTTAGACGAATAGATAATACTTTGTCAAATACGTTTGGAGTGAGTAATTTTTAAAACGAAAACAGATTTCAAACCAAACTATCAATATTCTAAGGACGCTAAAGTTAGGAAATAATTGAGATTATTTTTTAGTGCTAGCAGTATTAATTCATAAAATATAACAAACTAAGAACCCACTGTAATATTGATGGTTTGGTTTCTTAAATTGGACGTGTTGCATAATTAAAAATATTGCTGAAAAACTGGTGAAAGTCTTGGATAAATAATACTTACCATGCTTAATACAATATACTGAAAATAATAACTTATCAAATTATTATAAAATTAAAATTCATAAAAATACTAATATAAATTAGTTTTCAGTGTCTTCCATGTGTAACAAGCTACAGTCGTTTTAATTTTATAACAACCATATTAATAGATACAATTGTTACCCCTATTTTTTTACAAAATTCAACATGTTATATACAAAATATATTATATTAACAATATTTGACATTAATACTAACAACATATAGAATAATTCATGGATATAATGAATTTATTTACTTACAATTATTTGTATACAAGTGTAATATATGTAACAAGATTTTTGTTTTTTTACTCATTTATTCTTATACTACAAAAATATAATGATTTATATATAAAATGTCTCTATCCTCATAAAGGGTCTTTTTGAGACATTGTATTAGACTACAAAAGGTGACATCTTACCTCAAAATAAGTAGTACAAGTTTTGCTGTAAACAAATTTCACACACTCCTAAGCTTCCACCTAAATGTCTATATTGAATTCTTCACTTCAAACTTCACAACTCATAAACATGTCTTATATATATATAAAAAAAACACCCTATATATGAGATGAAACAACTAAATTTGTGAATAAATTATTGTACAGCTTATGTCTATTTAGTTTATTAATAATTGAATGGTTCCAAGCACATTATCTGATATTTTTACACATAATATATTCATAATTTGCAAATATTTAACTTGAACTGTTGTAAACTATTTACTTTAAGTTTTTCAATTTTCCAATTAACAATAGTTTCCAACTTTTAGATATATACTGTCCTTTGTTTATTAAACAAAGTTAATTCTGCATAATTAACAATTAGTCTACACTAATACAGAATAGTTCAATTCAAATTTGTATAACTGATAAATTTGTACAATTTATTGCTGTTGTGATAAAATTAACCTCCAAATATGTTTTAAATGTTATTAACTTTAATGTTTTGTTAAAATAACCTGTCCAGTTAATACTGAAAAGGGGCTGCTAACAAATTACCCCATTATCTAAAATTGTCTTATTTTGAATGCGTTCTGTTAGGAATACCACATATAAATAGAGAAGAAATTGTAAGCTAATTATCAATATCTAACTTTCCTGTTTTGCACATAGAATAAATTAATTAATAAAAATCTTTATTGCACAAAACATTTGATAAAATGTCAACTGTGCATTACAAACTGCTACAATGATACATTATCATAAATAACTGTATTATGGGGCAAATTTAGTCTCCTTCTATTGTGTAGGCGGTGACAACCAAAAGTTCATTTTTCTGTTTCTAGGATGGGACATTGTACCGGGGTAGCAGTTGGTTTTACTTTAGCACACATTACTTTTGTTTGGAAACTGAAATTACAACTATGTTGATGTTTTTCGTTCACAATACTGTTTAACTTAATTTAAGGTAAAACAGTGTAAGTTTACAGGGTTCCCACTAAATCGTAATTATCAAATTCACAGCTCTTTCAAGGTTTTTACAGAACAAAAATAATAATTTCACAGTCAATAATTTTTACGTAAATTGCAAATAAAAATAGAAAAAGATGGCGTTTTTAACACGGAGTGGTTGATTTCACTATCTAAGAACCAAAACGCACCACAAACACATGCAGTGGCCTAGGTCTTAGTGCTTTGGCATCTGTTACCGGTTCTCGTGTCTTAACTCAGCTTGAACACAGGCGTGTTCCATTTCTCAGACGCAAAATAGTGGGGAACTATTTAAAACTTTTCCTTAGCTCACTAACGATGTCAACATTTATGCAGAAATGGATGGATGCATCTAAAAAAAAAGGAATTGAGATTAGGTTTTGGCTACAAAGGGCAGTATTCGTCCAAACGGTATAGTTGTTTTAAATAACGAGCATAAAAAGTTAATCCCCTGTAAAGAAATTTAAGCAAAGAGGAAAAAAATAGAGTGCAACAGTTCACAGGCAGAAGATCAATACAGTTAAAACAAGACTATCTCAACTCTCTTCATAGGTATGAGCTACCTGGGTGGACAAAAGGATAAAACCATAATGGCCGAGAGTAAGATGTGTTATGACCGCAACCTGAAGCAAGCTAAACAAGCAGAAGCAACCCAAAAAATTCTCCAATCGGACAAAGCGGTCTGTCACATAATAAACCAAGAAAGAACAGCAAACCGGGGCAAAAAAGTCCAGCCCATGAAGCTTGTAACTGCAGGCAAAGTACTATACAAACCTAATGAAATTGCAGAGGAATTTAATAAATATTTTGCTAGTATAGCTGAAAACACATTAAAAGCAAACAAACAGAACACCAAAATTGAAGTAATAACTAGTACACCATCCTCATTACAATAGAATCGGACTTTGTCACTGACCAACGAACAAGAAGTTTAAAAGATACAATAGCTAAGCTAAAAAACAATGCCTCCTGCAGTACTGATGAAATCTCGGGAAAACTGGTAAGGCACTGTGTGGATGTTGTTCTGGTACCACTGACTACTATTATTAACAGGTCTCTTCAAACAGGAATATTCCCCTCTGCTCTTAAAAAAGCTAAAGTGTACCCATGTTAAAGAAGGGGGACAAAACCGAAATTGGAAACTACCGCCCCATTTCAATTATTCCTACTTTCGCAAAAATACTGGAGAAGACTGTATTAAAAAGACTTCTGGCCAATCTAATGGAGTTAAACCTTCTAACCAACAGCCAACACGGATTCATCAAAGGAAAGTCTACAACCACAGCCATGATATATCTTGTAGAGCCTATTATAGATTAACTTGACAACAGAAAGTTCATAACAGCATTACTACTGGATTACTCCAAAGCATTTGACTGCATAGGACACAAGATAATTCTAGATAAACTTGAAGGGCTGGGAAAAACAGGCACTCCTAAAACCTGGTTTGTGAGCTATCTCACAGGACAAAGCCAACTAGTGTAGCTGAACCACACTACTAATGGAGTGACACAGACAGTTAGATCAAAACCGCAACCAATGACTAGGGGAGTCCCTCAGGGATCTGTACTCGGCCTGGTCTTGTTTATACTCTTGACCAATGACTTCCCCGACTGTGTAAAGACTTCAGCTAGTAGTTATGTTTGCAGATGACACAACCCTCCTGCTCCAAAGTGAAACCGCCGAAGACCTCAGCATACTGCTCTCTTCAAATGACCTAGCCGCAAATCCATCGAAGACGAAGCAGATTAACTTTAGAGGAAGGGGGGATAAGTTCCTGTGCTGCCTGACTTAAGTAACGAAGAGGAAACCAAGCTTCTGGGTCTAACCTTGGACGCTAAACTAACCTGGAATCCACATATTGACAGCCTCTGCAAGAAGCTAAACACTGCCACTTATGTAATAAAAAGAATACAAAGTGTAAGCAGTTGGGAAACAGCAAAAATCGCATACCATGCACTTATGGAAACCCATGTGAGATACAGAGTCATTGTATGGGGCAGCACTTCAGCAGCAAACCTGAAGCGAGTGCTAAAAATACAAAAATTAGCTGTAAGATCTCTAGCCAATCTGGATTCCAAAGACAGCTGTAGACCAGCATTAAAACAACTAAAAATAAAGACAGTCACAGCGATATATATCCAAGAACTCATTCTACATGTGGACATCTTGGACTTCCCAAGGTAACACGACCACATTGCTAAAATACCCGGAATACGTCTCTGATACCGCCAGTCAGACATCGAACTGCCCTTCATGACAAGAAACCTGCAACAATGGGAGCACGACTTTACAATCAGCTCCCTTCAAACAACTAACTGGAAAGGCAATGAAGTGAAAACTCGATTCGTGGTTAATGGAACATCCTATCTACACTGTTCAAGAATTCACTAAAAATATCAGCCAGACTTTAGACCAAAACTCGATCAACCATAAATGACAATCATGTATTATTACCATGTATCATATATTTGACGCATAACTGTTCTCAATGTTCATGTTAATAAAGAGAATCTGATTCTGATGCTTATCTTTAGTCACCTTCCTTGGGTCTGATCACAAAGTTATCAAAAACTCCTACTTTAAATGCCTATAAATCCCTGTGCAGCGTCCAAAACCATTCATATTCTATATTTAGTGACTATATTGAATTTAAAAATACAATCCAATCAAAAATTAATTACATTGGTTTGAATTATTTCATACAAAATAACAATTATGTCTACTTTAATATATTTGTATAAGTAGTTCTCATGTTTTTATTTTTCTATATGTAATCAAAATCAAATAATACCGATTTTTTTTATTTAAGTGTTAATAATGTGTTTGTATACCAATAAAACATGTTCTTCCATACAGAAAACATGATTTGGTATACCAATCTCATTACACAAAATTTACTTCTTCGTATTACAGTGAAGTATCAATAAATTTTTATTATTTACACTGTCCGAGGGTCTTCAGTGTGTAGTTTACACTTTTCTCTACTGACAAAATATTTGTGTTTTTCAGGATATTGACAAAACTAAATTGTCTTCTTTAAACTACAGTAGGTTGATTTTTTTAATGTCCCTTTCAAACAAATTACAAAAGTTAATTATCTCTTCCGATTATTAAAGTTCCTGACCTGGCCAACACTTTTATTATGAGAGTTGCTTCTATATAAGAACTATTAATAGATGTTTTAGTTAAATTGGGCCTCCACCACATACAATTATTCTAGTATGCATCATCTTGACTTTAAAGCTATGTTTCATGAATATGTTTGTAATAATTTATTATTTTGCTCTAAAATTGTTTATATATATATATATATATATATATATATATATATATATATATATATTATAGATGAATATTTTGATTTACAAATCAGGTAATTTTATTTTAGTTTTATTATAGCCTTATTTTATATTAGTGTTTTTTAGCTTAAACTGACACTATTCAAATGTTACATCATTGTAACCAAAACAAATAAAGATTTTTTTACTTTGACTTTATACACACACACACACACACACACACACACACACATATTAACAATATGTATACATATTTATGAAATATTAACCGTATGTTTCATACATACTATTTACATACAAATTTAACATCAGTGCTAAACATAATAACAACACAAAAATAGAATCAATAATGACAGTAAAAATAGGACACTAGGATTCTAATGAGACACAAAATTAATAGGTCTATTAGAATAGCTATAGTAGTATTCTTGACTATAATTTTAAATTGTCTATAACGATCATAAATACTTACAATTAATTGTTTCATATATTATAAATACAATGGATCATTTAAATGTTAAAGAGAGAGCCATGGCAGGTAGTGACATTGTTATAAAATTGTATGGTGCCACATAAAACAATTTCACACCCCTATAACAATTCCTGAGACATATGAACACAGTGATTTATTTATACATGCAGAACTTAACTAAACTGATTATGTCTATTTTCTGCAAAAGAATATATAAAATTTACTTTCCTTCGAACAATAATTTTTAATGTTATCTAAAAAAAATGGTAGACAGAGCAAAAGTGAGTCTATTATTTTACAATAATAATACAAACTATTATAAACAATTCAACTGTTTAAATTAAATGTATGTAACCATTTAAAATACTAAACATAACATAAAACATTTCATAGTTACATTGTAAACTATTAATTAATTAAGATTTAAATCATAATTAGAATATATAATTGCTAAATATTAAATTGAATTGACAATCAATGAGTACATAAATTGAAACAAAAGTGTCCAAAGTTAGATAACTAACCTTTTCATAGCACAAAAATGTACTTACTTTATCTAAATTTGTAGGATCAAATGGTTCATCTTCTGCTTTAGTTTCTTTCTTCTCTTCTTTTTTTGGATTTTTATCTTTAGATTTGGATCTGCTTTTGGATCTCGATCTGCGTTTTAGCTTCAAAGGCTTGCTCCTTACTCTGGACTCTGAAGCTTTTTTGTCCTTCCTGAAATTATCACTTGCAGAGTTAACTCAAAACATGAAACTACAAAGATATATTTACTGGTAGTTTATGTAAAATAAAACAGAGTATGTTGCTGTATAACAAACATAACTAAAAACTACTATGCTGTATCATAATATAGTCAATCATAAACAATGAAATTATCTCTGTGACTCATTTGCTATTCTCAGTGAAGATGTAAAATAAAAACATAGAATATTGACTTGTTTATGTTATATGACACATAGTAAACTTTGCAAATATAGAATTTAACTCCATTTCACCTTCCGCTTGATATAGCAACAGAAATCTGACACTGGTAAAAATTTGACTCCTGGAATCTGAAGTCTGTGTCCGTCTGAGGAGATAAAATAAAGTCGACAATGAAAGCTTAAAATGAACTCTTTGCTTTGTTTCGACATCAGGGATACCTATATTTGCATTGAGGTTACCCTTCCCACCATACATAGCTATAATATTAAACTAGTTGCAACCTGGAAAAACAGGCCGTGCAAATATTGCGGCAACACCACTTTCAGCATGCAGTCTGGTGCCTTTTGCATGGGCTATAGGCCCCAGTAAATAAACAATTTAAATAGTAGTTTACAAAATTAAACACCCCAGATAATGATTTTAAAGCTCCATAAAATGTTGGATAATGCCTCAACATTATCTAATGAATTAAAAGCGCCAGAAGACTCTTACAAATGAGGACAAAAAGAGCAAAATATTTAATACTCTCTGACAGCCAGGCTCCACTAAAGTCACTTGACACCAGCTCGTTTGATTCGAAAGCAGTCTGGGAATGCAAGAATGCTCTGGTATAACTGGCAAAGAAGAACAGAGTTATACTCGGTTGGGTGCCAGGCCATGAGGGCATTCACAGTAATAAAAAAAAAAACCCTTGCCAAAAAAAGCACAGAGTCCCTAATGGTAGGGTCAGAGCCGAGCTACGGATTAGCTTTCTCCTACAGCAAAACTCTGGTTAAAGATTGGGAAAAGAGGATTAGATCCGTTAACTGAAGTAGGGCCTCAGGATTAAGACAATCAAAAATGTTTATCTCTCCTTATGCTAAAGAGTGGGCATCCCTCCTAGATTATAAGGATATAAGAAAGATTGTAGGGATGCTGACAGGATGTGGACACCTTAGAAATACCTTATGAAGGTGAGTCTTAGCCAGACTGATGAATACAGACTCTGCAGAGAAGCAGAAGAATCAGCGGAAAGCATATGGCTAAGTTGTCCTGCTATAACTAAATTAGGAAAAAAATCGTAGAGGCCTAGGAAACAATTTCCTCAGCCCAAGGACATTAGAGAACAGGAGCCCTGAAATCTAATCGGCTTTTGTAAAAGTCTTAAACTTTGAGGACATAAGTAAGGAAGGAACAAAGGTCCTTTTAGGACTAAGTGCGGGGAGCCGTTTCTTTCCCTCATAAGGAAAAAACAAATTAAAAGATATCAAAGCTGTGGAGCTTTTTGCCTCCAAATGTGACGATTGTCTGCCAGCCTATAGATCATGGCATACTTCAGGTATTATAAGTTAAAATATCACTGCCGTATTTTTAGTTATTTAATTTCGGAAATAGATAATGATAAGTATTACATCAGTACATTAAAGAACATTTACATGTTGGATATAATTAGGTGGGTAGCTGAAGGATAGAAAGAAATCACTCCTATGACATTTGTCTCTCCTATGGTTTAATTGTGGAAGGTTCTATTGGAACATGACTAAAACAAGTTGTTTCAATGTTACAAAAACTTACCGGATATGACAAAATTAATGAAAATTACTTTGATGAGTGGATGAAAAATGACGATGAAGATGAAATAAAAGACAACAATATTATTGAAATAGTGACAAATAACGAAAATTTGGAAGATGAAATACCTGAGTGCCCCTAAAATTGTATCCCACATTTCTATGAATTTAAGATACTAGACAGGAAACTAGAATACATCATTCAACAAGAAGGAATATCCGCAGCTGAAATTATGTGTTTGAAAAAGTTGAGAGTCTTTGCGCAAGCAGACAAGTCAAAACAGTGAAACAGAACTCCATTATTGGCTTCTTTAAGAAATAAGTTCCAATCTTTTATTTAATGTTAGACCAGTGAATATTTAATGTATTTAATCTCAATTACATAATGTTAATCCCTTGTATTTTTACTTAATTTAGTTGTAAAATACCTACAGTAATTTGATTTAACTGTGATTAATTTACAGCGTACTATTGTATGTAGTGTATATGTATTATGTATGTACATAATCTTACATTTTATTAAACGTTTAAAATTCAAACAAGCTCGTTGTCCTTACACACTACTGCAAATGCTTTATGCCATTATTTTCCGCCTCACATCATCATATTTCACCGCAATAATGACAGAAATAATAAACGAATCATACCAACCTCCAGTATATCCGGATTTTAAAAGTCCGCATGGTCTGTCCTCTACATTAGTCCGGATTTCTGAGAGTGTACCAGGAAGGCCTACTTTTCTCCCAGCCTGTCAAACTAATTTTAATTTGGTTAAGTTCTAAAAAATTAAAAAGCTTTAGACAAGGTTCCAAAAACTTACTTTCTATCCCTGCTACGGGATCTCCTTATTCTATCTCTTGACCGACTCCTCCGTCTAACACGTTCTTTATCATAATCACGAGAAGATTTACTTCTTTTATGATCTGGTGTCAATGACCGGCTCCTCGACCTCTTTCTATGATGGCTTCTGAAAATAAAAATCAAATTAATGCATATAATCAGCTAAAAGTTAATTTTAAGAACTTATAGTTAAAATTTTAGAAAGTGAAATAAGTATAATTTTCCAAATCAACAAACCTACAAAACAGCAGCATTTTTATATTTCTAAACATTTAGCAATATGTCAAAATGCATGAAACTAGATGTAATCCATTAACTCTTTTAGCACCAACCAGTTTTTCTGAATCTTTCTGGAAAATACAATTTAAAAAGTTTGACTTGCTTTATCTCTTCAAAAGAGAGTTGTGACAATTAGAATCACTGAGTTCATAGGAAAACTGAGTAAAGGAAGTGACATTGTGTCCATTATTCGGATCGGTATGGTTGAGTTATTCAATCCAGTACGAAACTCCATCAACATGACACCTCCTCAAGTCATAGACATTCCGATGAGAGAAATTCAAGCATTCAAATGATAAGGAAAACTCAAGTGCAGGAGAAGGCTTCTTGATTTATGAAAGGACTGAAGCAGTCCCCACCTGCTGCCTCACGAGCAATTTCCTGTTGAAAATTCATGTTTTCTTTTTCGATGACATTCTAAACACTCCTCAGATAATTGATAGTCACTCAAAGCTCCTGATCCATTTTAGATTTTAAGAAGAGTGTTTTGGGACCCTGAAGGCGTTGAGTGAAACAGGGTCTTATTTTATAAGATTCAAATTTCCCACCAACATTCCTTGATAATTATTTAATTGCTCCAATTTCAGTAATGACTGAACTATTTTAGGCCAGTGTGGAGGAATCCTTAAGCCAAATATTATTGCAATTAATGATATAATGCATGGTGGTGTTCTGTGCATTTTACGAATGGAAATAAGCTTATCTTAGATATATATTTTGTTAGTGTCCATTGTTAACAGCTTCAAATGATAAGCAAAATTGCTAATAATGGTTCTTATTTTAGGCTCTGCGTGTAGGTGAGTACTTGTGATTTGAAAGAATTATGTTTTCTACACCATGATTGAGTTTGCCATGCTGCCATGATAAAAAAAGTGTATACTTATAGCCATTGTAGTTTAATCCGGTCTAAGGTACTTTTAGTGCCATAGTTGAGTTTGTTTTGTTTCCCCAATCAAAAAAATACGGGACACTTTCGGCCCCAGTAATATACATCCGGTATAAGATATTTTTAGTGCCACAGTTGAGTTTGTTTAGTTAGCAGGAAAATATAGGCTTTATAAAAGTCTTAAAATCTGTAGTAAAAGCTAGATAGTAACATTATCTTTAATTACTGCATTACACTTTCATCAAGCGCTGTATAATTATTTATATAGATAAGTCTCAATAAACTAATTTGGTTATAAAGAATCAAATTCTGTCTGTTTAGATTCACTTTCTGTCCAAGATATTTCCAGTACCATTGTAGAGTTTGCCTTCTGCCCCAATCAAGAAAACATATACTAACTTGAGTCGAACTTGAGTACGAACTTATAGTTAAAATTTTAGAAAGTGAAATAAGTATAATTTTCCAAAATCAACAAACCTACAAAACAGCCAGCATTTTTATATTTCTAAACATTTAGCAATATTGTCAAAATGCATGAAACTAGATGTAATCCATTAACTCTTTTAGCACCAACCAGTTTTTTTCTGAATCTTTTCTGGAAATACTACTTGAGTCGTCTGCTAGTAGTGTGGTTTTAACATGCCTCATTAGGGAAGTAAGTGTTTTTTTTGGGACTTTCTATAAATTGTAAATTGGTTTTTTTGTGAAAAATTGCTACAGACATTGTATAAAGCTTTGTGCAACTTTTGATAAATAGGAATCATAATTTTATTTTCAGCTTTTAAATAGTTATTACTATAAAACAGTGACTGGCCAAGATAACCTGCAATCACCACAGGTTTCCTTTATTTTATTAAGTATAATAGTTATTATGCTCACTGTGAGTATAACTAAATATAAACAAACATAGCAAGAACAAGATTAGATGCCATTGACACTTCAATGTTATTTTAAATAAATACTTGAAACTGGTACATGTGGGTTTTCCAGTAATAACTGGTGTCCACAAATCTTACATCACTGACAATCAATCACATCAGTTACGGTCTTGTCTACCTGAAGTTGCAAGGTGATAGTAGCTCAGTCAGTAGAGATAACGTCTGACATCTTGTGGGTCGGGGTTCAAATCCCACTCTGAATATTATACTTTTTTGCTTCAGATTTCCACATTGTTGTACCAATTTAATAATAGAGTTCTATTTTATACTGTATCTGACAGTGCAATTTGAAATTTTATTTTATCTATATTCAAAATATTAGTTTTTTAAAATAATTGGACGATTATTTGTCATTTACAAAAAATAAATAAAATAAAATTATAATGGAAAATGGAAAATTTAAAAAAGGTGATCTAGTTATTGCAAAAATAAGAGGACATTCAGCTTGGCCAGCAATAATAGAAAGTGTTGAACCTAAAGGCAAAATCACATGTTTTTTAATGTGATTTTTTATTTTACAAAGGAAAAAGGTGTTTGTAGGCCTAGTGAGTTAACTTTATAACGAAGAAAACAAAAATACCCTTCAAGTAAATAAAAGAAATAAAAATGATCATCTTCTTAAAGCCATTAAAGAAATTGAAGAAGCTTGCAAAAATAAGAACTTCAACACAAAAACTCGCGGAATTTAAGCAAGAATTCAACCTTTTTCACCTATAAAGAATACAAAATAATACAGCCTACCCGTCTACTTCCACCCCTTGTAATGAAAAGAAAACTGGATAATCACAACACCACCAAAGATGTGGCAGTAAACACAACATTGGATTTAGACCTCAATTTTCAAGTTAAATGCTCTTACAGATAGGTTGTACTCAACTTGAATTAAGCTTAATGCAAGATAAATATCGCCATGGAGTTCCAGAATTCCAACAAATAAATTATGTACAAGGTAAAAGTCCTCCTGAGTCATCGCCCCAATCCTTTGACAGCACAACTACAAATACAAATGACAATTTTTCCCTCGCCTTAAGCGGTGTTGGATAATGCTTGGTTGACTGATGATATAATTCACAAATATATTTTAACATACTACTGTCTACAGTTTTAAATACAGATACAGACAAACGTGTCTATTTGATGAGTCCCTGCTGTGGCACAGGCTATTAAGTGTTCAGAAGATTTTGGAGAATTCCTAGTACCACACTTATTGAGCAAAATACTGATTATGTTTTTATCCCCATAAATGACTGTATGAATCTCACCAATGGTGATTTAGGGTCACATTGGAGCTTACTGCTTTATGTTAGCAGTCAGCTACCACAAATTTTTCTATTTTGACTCTAGTATGGGTAAGACTTACAACTTGTCACATGCAAAAAAGGTTGCTGCTAAAATCAGGAATCACCTTAATTCTAAGGAACCTTTGTCTGTGGAAATTGTAGAAGTACCGATGCAAACAACCCCAAAATGACTGTGGAGTCCACTTATTATTATATACAGATGTTCTAATAAATAAAATAAAAATCAGTTCTTTTGATATTAACACGGAACAGTTATCACAACAGCTTGCTGGCATAAAACCTGTGACATAAAAACAAAACGAGCCCAATTAGCCTACATGCTTTACAACAACTCCAAAGATATGTTGGCTGATTCGCAAATGGTTGCTGACATGAATGCATAAGGGCTGTTTTGAGAACCATCAATTAAAGAAATTCACTCAATTCGAAGATTGCTTTCCAGGTGTTTAAACGCAATCCTAAAAAAAAGAAGAGATTGTAGCTTACCTGAATGGTAGTAAAAAGGTGCAAATTAAAGTTGACCTCTTTGCTGATAGCCAGGGTAAAGGGTTGCCAGAGATTGTAGGGAGGTGCAGTAAGGGTCTGATCTATATGGACGGACTTATTAAATCTGGAGCCAATTTTGAACAAATCTACAATCAAGCTTCTATATCACTCAACCGACCTTTGATTCTGCTGGCAGGAACAAATGACATGAAAAGTAAACGCCCAGAACCCATTTACAAAAAAATGGAACATATGCTCAAATCTCTCAGTGAATCCAGACCTGTATACGTTACAACAATACCTCCTCGCTTTGATGTGCATCCTGATGATTCGCTGCACTATGACATAGCTCAGGTTAATAGTTATATAAAAGAGCTTGTAACCAGAATGAAAAAATGTCACTCTTCTTGACCTAGGCTTATTTGAAAGAGACAATTTCACCACTCATGGTCTGCACCTTAACTTTAAAGGAAAAAAGAAATTAGCATATATGATAATAGATTGTCTACAAAAAATCAAGCACTAATGTGACCAACAAAGTAACTCTAATTAACTCTTCACCTTCAAGTTTTCAAGAGGAATCGACATCCGAATGGGAAGACTTGCCCACATCGCCTATAAGGGTTTACTGAGACCCACATGGCGAAAGTCATCTGGCATGCTAAGAACAACAAAAGCACAGGAATAGCTCACAGCATCTCGGTGGATTTCCACCATCCTCGTCACATGACAGCTGGGGTTGCTGTGGTCTTTAAGAAAATCTTTGGAAAACCTACACCCTGGCATCGTCGTAGTAAACATCTGGCAGTTCAAGAATGTAATGAAGGTGTTACAGTATTTAGTCTCATTACAAAACAAAATTATTTTGGAAAACCCATCCTACACGATTTATGATGCAGCCTTTTCAGATCTAACTACCAGAGTTCAAGAAGAAAAATCTAAAGCACTTGATATGCTCTCCCATAGCTGTGTTAGAGACAAAGTTAATACAGATCACTTCATTAGAAATGTCCGTAAATTTCAGCAAGTCACAAAAGCCACAGTCACCATTGTCTCATATTACCAGAAATCATTTCGTACTTTGAGAAATGGAATGTCTCAATCCAGATTTTGTGAAAGAACTAGAAGACCTAATCTATCAAAATTCAAAAGAAGAGGATTCCAGCTCAGCAATAGATCTGCAGCAGAGCCCTGTCAGCCCTAGGGTTACTCCTGGCCATTCAAACATACAGTGCAGCTGTCAAGTCAGGTTCAGTGAAAGTGCTAAAGCAGAGCAGTGATAAAGTGTTGAAATCAAAAAATATCAACTCACGTTCAATTTGTTTACTTAACACCACTCCACCACCCACTACTGTATCAGATAACACTCCTAAAATTTCCACTACAACAGCCAACACTCCACAAAATCTCTGCTCCTACAACTATCACTCCCTCAAACACTCCTCCACCAACCACAACTATCTCTTCCCATGTACAACAACAAAGTAATCAAAAGGACTGTTTTTTAGGCTTATGCAAATAAATGTTTGTTGTATAAGGAAACAAAATTTTAGAAATAGAAGATTTATGTCAAGAAAAGAAATTAAATTTAATGTGCACATCAGAGCATTGGTTGGAAGATAATCAAATAAATCTGTTTGTTCCAAAAAATTTTTTTACCTGCTCATGTTGTGTGCAGAAAAGTAAGAAAAAAATGGAGTGTAGTTATTTATATTTTTTAAATTCTATTAAATACAATATTGTAGATGTATCAACATTTTACTCTGAGACACACTTTGAATGCTGTTGTATTAAATTATTGGAAGCAAATGTCGTTATATTTAGCATATATAGGTCTCCGAGTGGTTGATGTCGACAGTTTTTCTCAATAGTTTTGAAAATTCTGTAAAAAAGTTACAAAAGCATAATCAAAACTCATCGTAGCTGGTGAATTTAATATTAGAAATGGGTAACAAAAGTAAAATTAATGCAGTTTCCTTAGATTTTTAAACCTTCTCAGGAGCATTAAACCTTTTCCCTTGTAATAATCAACCGACTCGCTTAAACTCTTGTATCGATAATATTATTGTTAATTTTAATAGGAACTTATATGACATCACTCTTGGAGACCTCTGTTTTTTCAGATCATGTACCACTTTTATTTTTACATGTATTTGGTTGTGAGCCCTTCAGGAACTCAAAACCAATCTGGATTTCAAATATGTTAGATTACAAAAAAAAAGAACATGTTGATTTGTTTAAATCTAGTTTAGAAAGAGAAAATTGGCAGATGATAAATGATTTTTCAACTGAACAAAATTAATGTACAAACTCTATTTGACAATTTTTTAAGACCTATGTAAATCTATGGCACTTTTTGCTCTCCTTTAATTAAAATTTCTAACAAAACTAGCTCTAAAGGGTCTAAACTGGTAGATTGGTATACTCCTGCCTTGAGAGAAACAAAAACTAAAATGTTAACTCTCTATACAATTTACAAAAATTCACTTAAGCGGGGGTCCTGAGCACTATCAGACTGCCTATAACATTTACTTACAGCAAAAAGAATTTACCATAAAGAATTGGAGCAAGCAAAAAAGATTGGCAGTTGAGGAGTATATTGGAAATTCCACTAACCCCTGCAAGGCAGCGTGGAAGGTGATCAGCAATGAATATTCTTCAACCCATAGTAATGAGGTCAATCTTGATCCAGATGAATTAAATACTTTTTTTTCTGGACTCTATTAATCAGTATATCTAACAGGAATAGATCAAAGCCCCAACAATCCAGAACAACTATTGGGAAATACGGCAGGAAATCAACTGTCGTTCACTTGGTCAGAAATATCTTCATCTGATGTAATAAAAGTGGTTTCAAAATTCTCAAATTCAAAATCAACAGATTATTATTGGCTTTCTAATTCTATCATTAAACAAACAATTCATCTGATTAGTGAACCACTTGCTTTTGTTTTCAACAAATGCCTGTGTGAGGATATATTTGCCCCCTCGCTCAAAATTTCAAAAATAACCCCAGTTTACAAAAAAGGAGATAAAAACTTGCCCCAAAATTACAGACCTATTTCAATTATTCCTATATTTTCAAAAATATTTGAATCACTAATGTACAACCAGCTTAGTTATTTTTTTGAATCAAATAATTTACTTTCCACAAATCAACATGGTTTTCGGCAGGGTAAATCTACCACCTCTGCAGTACTTAATTTAATTGATTTATCTTTGGACGCTTTTGAAAAAAAAGAGTCAGTTTCTATAGTTTTATGTGACCTTACTAAAGCGTTTGATAGCGTTCCATTTAATATTCTGCTAAATAAACTCAAATTTTATGGCGCATCGAGGATAACTCCTTAAAAATAATTCAATCTTATCTATTCAGTAGGAGGTCAATTTGTTTCAATAAAAAAATAAATGTTCAACTGTAAAGCCTGTCGAGAAAGGCGTGCCCTCAAGGCTCAGTTCTCGGACCTTTCTTTTTTCTAGTATATATAAATGATCTACCTCAAAATTTAAATGTTCATCTCCATTATTTATGCTGATGACACCACTTTAGTGGCCCGTCACAACGATCTTAATTACTTAAAAACAGATTACTGAACTAGCAGAAGAGCAGGCTCTTTCCTGGTTTTCTTCTAATATAAATTATCTTCTAATCCTGAAAAACACAATACCTAACTTTAAGCCTTAAACAAGAAATTAATCTGGAATCTGTTAAGCTTCTGGGATTTTATATAGATTCTAAGTTACAATGGTCCCTGCATATCGAAACAGTTTGTAAAAAAATATCAAGAGTTAATTATCTACTATGGAAATTGAAAAACTTTGTAAGCTTTAGAATATTTTAAGAATGTCATATTTCGGTCTGTTTCAATCACATATACTATATGGTTATACTAGCTTGGGGCCATTCTCCCCATATAAATAATATTCTTTTATTACAGAAAAAGGTAGTTCGTAATATTGCAGGAGTTTGGTTCACTAGATCACTGTAAGCCACTTTTCATTGAACTTAAGATTCCCACAGTTGTCAATTTGTATATTTTTCAAGTACTATTATACACTAAATCAAACCTACAGAATTTTCCAATTAGGAATAATATTCATCATTATAACACTAGAGGGTGGAATAAACTCAATATACTTCCTCATAGACTGGCTAAAACTGGCACCTCTTTCAAGCTAAATTGTATTAATTTTTTCAAATAGGCTGCCTGATGGTGCAAAGTCTGTTAGTTTTAGACCTTTTAAACATAAAATATACAATTGGCTTCTTCAAAACCCATTTTATAGTATAAATGAATTTTTAAATTGTAACATAGATGTTCCAATTTTAACTAATAACTTAATTTACTGTGCCTAAGATTGAATTTTATATTTTATTGTTACTATTATAATAATTTTTTTTTTCTTTTTTCTCTCTTTTTTTATATATATCTATAAACTATCAAAGGGATGTCTAGGTTTAACTGTTTCGTAATAGTTATATTTATAATGATTCTCATTCTGTACTTTCTCATTATTATTCTTGCAATATTTATATAACTACAAACTAGGTTGACTTTGCCTATTCAATGTAAATTGTCAATGGCAATAAAATTCATGATTCTTGATTCTTAACAAAAAACCAACTTCGATCATCTTCTTTCGGCTCTTTAAATAACCTTTGTAAACATTCTTATCTTTGTACAATAAAGTAGTTTTATAACAGCGATAGATAGGATCTCAATTATAGTAGATGGTTTATTAACCATTGGTGCAATTTAAAATTGGATAATAACTTTGTCTTTGCAATCTGCTTTACACTACTGAGAGAGAACTTTACAATTATTTAGTATTTTCTAAAATTTAAAAGTAAACCAATGTTTCAGCCTCTTTGATAAACTTCAGCTGAAAGTGAAGTACAAGTTTAATTTGTATTACCTGTTGTAGCACAGTCTGCCGGATCCAACAGTTTATAAATAAAAAATGAACTAAATAAACAATTTAATTAAAATTGGGCCAAATTGTTAATCTAAACCATTCTCGAATACACCTGAAGAAACACAAAAAATGTCATTAAAATCAGTCCAGTCGTTTAGAAGGAGTTCAGTGACATAAGCACACTTATTTCTTCGGTTAGCTTTTATGAAACAAAATATGATCTTCCAGGAACTGTGGTAAGGTCAAGCACTGAAAGTTTACTCAGCGCCTTCTCTAGGATCCAAACTGTATCACTAGTTGATTTTTTAAATGATGTTTGTGATCCAGTTTGTTGATAAAAATTTACAAATACATCATTCACAGCCTTCATATCTACCTGATGATTTTCGATTTGAAACAGAAGTTCATTTTGAAAACAGTTCGGACACAGAGATTTTCCCAAAATTATTTCGTTTTGTTTGAGAATCATTTGAATTTAACAAGGATAAGTGATCAAGTTTTATTTCTATTAGGCCTTTATAAATAGGCTTTTTATGAACTTTTAATGGGTCAGAGTAGTATTTACCAAAAATATGGTTGTATTTTACTACGTATTTCTTTTCATGATACTCACATATTGTTGAAATTGAAGTACTTACTCTAAATTTTAACAACTTTTGAGCATTTTCTTCAAACTCTCTTAACTGTTTCAGGGTTCTGTGAAACTGGAATAAAATTATTTGTAACAATCTTCTTTCTAATTTTCCAATGGAACATTGTTCATCCATTTTAATTAAAATAAAATGAATGGAGAATATACACAATAAAGATTTACATTGATTAATTAAATACTAGCACTCACTTAATGACATTAAAAAAGGTAAAACTTCAAAGTAGCCTAGCCTACACAACTACAACATTTGAAGTATCTGGACTGACTGAGAAAAAATGCCAGGTATTGGAGTGGGGAGGAGTTCATTATCTTGTACAGACTTGTCCGCTGAGCTCCTATGCAGACTTGTCTACTAAGCTCTTGTGCAGACCTGTCTACTGATCTGACTCACTGATGAGGACCCCACACAGCTTTTTGTTCTGTATTATTACTGATGTTATTTATAACAATAATAGGCTTTGTACTACTATAAGTTTATATCTTGATAAAGCATTACTCATTAATTTCATTTTGGACTCAGACTATGTTTAAAACAACTAGAACAAAAGCCAAAACTTTTTTAAATATAATTTGGAGTCATATTTAACCATATACGAGGGGGTACCCAAAAAACCGGAATTTTGTTTTAAATAACATATATATTTTTTTTTTTACAAAACAAACTTATGACCTTCAAAGTATTCTCCATTGCACTTTATACACTTATCCCATCGTTGTTTTCACAGTTAAAAACATGTTTTGTACTCCTCGTCAGTGATGGCTGCCAGTTCCTCGGTTATTTTCTTGATGTCATCCACGCTGTCAAATCGGAGACCTTTTACGCCCCTTTTCATTCATGGGAATAAAAAGAAGTCGCAAAGAGGTAGATCTAGTGAGTAAGGTGCATGTGGTAGCAAAACCATGCCATTTTTGGCCTAAAACTGGGTGACAGAGATTGCTGTGTGCACAGATGTGTTGTCGTGGTAAAAAAAACCAGTCCCCTGTTTGCCACAAATCAGGTCTTTTGCGACGAATGCTGTTCCGTAGTCTTCTTAAGACTTCAAGATAAAACACTTGATTTATTGTCTGGCCTGGTGGAACGAATTCTGAATGGACTCCCCTTTACATAAAAAAATGAGCATTGTTTTGACACTCGATCTGACTTGACGGCATTTTTTTGGTCTGGAAGATGATGCCGTCTTCCATTGGCTGGATTGTTGGTTTGTTGTGGTCGTATCCATAGCACCAAGATTCGTCACCTGTAATTATTGTTGACAAGAAATCTGGAACGGCTTCAAGTTGCTGCTTCGAATCACTGCAGGCTTCAATTCGACGTTCCTTTTGAAAGTCAGAGAGAGCACGAGGCACAAACTTGGCGGCAACCCTTTTAATGTTCAAGTCTTCGGTTAAAATCCGTTGAACAGAGCTCCATGACAGCCCACTGATATTTGCTTGATAGTCTGTCATCGGTCTACAAGCACAATTTCTTTCACTTTCACAAGATTTTCGTCTGTTCGGGAAGTCGATGGTCGTCCAGAACGAGGTTTGTCCTGAATTGACATGTCACCATTTTTAAACTGTGAAAACTATTCCTACACTTGGGTTTTCCCCATAGCGTCGTCTTTGTAGGCGTCTTCAACATTTCAACTGTTTCAAAGGCGTTTTTGACAGGCAGAAAAGAACATTTCACAGCCGCACGCTGTTCACTCAAACTTGTCATCATAAAAAATGGCACGATCACAAAACAGCACTAGCAAAAATTATAACTGCACAGGGACAGAATACGTCAGGTCAACGCAAAAGCCAGCACTGAGCCGGCAAAGAGCAGCGCTACATGAGCCAAGCGGCAAGAATTTATACTACACAAGCTCCACCTACGGCAGAGCTATTCCAGGAACTTTTTGGTACCCCCTCATATGAGTCATTGCATTGAGAACAAACATGTAATTTATGTATTTTGAACAAAGCCCAATAACACCATTTAAGTAATTCACATTATATTAACATTGGCGAAAATCATTCACCGTTTATGCAAGGAGGCCATTTTTGTTTACGAGAATCTTGCGATTTTTGGCTTTGTAGACATTAGCGTTAAATTGATTATCACTGGATTGGATTATGCTAGAGCTTCCAAACCAACACCATTCTTTTACAAGAATGGTAGAAAGATCTCTTCTACAATAAATAGGCTACTTGGTATCTTCTTCATAGCTCTAAAAGCAAAGATTAACTCCCAAAATCGTCCCTAAAGTTAGGTATTGAAAATTGGCAAATTTCACTATTTGGAAGCTTAAAAAACAAAGAAGGGATAATCTATCACAGTTCAAGCTTTTTTTCAGTTAGATAGCATAGCTTACTAATATAAAATAAAGTTTTAGTCTTAAAACATGTTTTCTTAATTTTTTATAAATTTTTGAAAATTGAAATTATTGAAAGCTTAAAGCTTTAGATCTCTGGTGGAACATGATATAAAAATCTGATTTTTGCACAGCATGTACATATATATGGTGCTAAAGTAGTGTATAAATTTGAACTTTGATATTTGACTCTGAGCAAAGTTATAAATTTTCAATAAGTTAAGAAAAAACAGATTTTCACCAATGTTAATATTATGCGAATTACTTAAATATGAAGGTGGTATTGGAAAGTGAGAAAAGTTGAGATAGAATTTTGTGTTAAATTGTTTATTAATATATACAGAAGGTCTCAAAACAAAGAAAAATCAGAGATACATAGAGGCCTTTTTATAAAAAAAGTCTATAAATAACAGATCAGAATTTTGTGTTAAATTGTTTATTAATATATACAGAAGGTCTCAAAACAAAGAAAAATCAGAGATACATAGAGGCCTTTTTATAAATATTCTAATTATTTGTTTGACCTCTATGGTTCATTTATTATTTATGAGATGACTACGTTTTATATATATATATATATTATATATTTATATATACTGGGTGCTTCAAAAAAATGTATACACACTTTGAACTTCCATAGAAAATTTATTTACCGTTCTACAAAGTAAAATTTCAGGAAATTAGAAAGCTTAAATTCCAATGTAAATGAAACGTAAATAACAAATGTTAATACTGTTCAAATTGGTGACCTGCAGCATCAACAAAATTCCGAGTACGAGTTACCACTGATTCTGTACATCGTATCAAAACGTCTAATGAGATTTCTCTACACACAACTTGAATCTCATTCCAAAGAATGTCTAGGTTACGTGGTTTACGTTTGTACACCTCATCTTTTACTGTGCCCCATAAGAAGAAATCCAGTGGTGTAAGGTCTGGAGAGCGTGCTGGAAACTCGATTGGCCCCCTGCGTCCTATCCACTGGCCCGGCAAATTTTGATCCAGGTAAGCTCGTACGTCCCTGTGATAGTGCGGCGGGGCACCATCTTGTTGAAAATAAAAATTATCATTACCGTATAATGCACGAATGGCAGGAAATATGGAATCAGCAAGCATTGTTAGGTAATTAATACCAGTTACAGTACCTTCAAATCGAAAAGGTCCAATGAGTCCCCTTGAAGACAAACCGCACCACACATTTACACCAGGCAAATTTACAGCTTTTTCAATTGTAATGTGAGGATTGTTTTCAGCCCAGTAAACACAATTGTGCCTATTGACAGTTCCATTAAGTTTGAATTGGGCTTCATCCGACCAAATGATGCTACCCATAAATTCCGGTTCACGTATCACCATCTCCTGAACCCATTCACAAAATTGCAACCTTCGATCTGGATCGTCGTCACTTAGCTGTTGCACCAGCCTTGGAATGTAAACACGATACTTGCCTCTCTTCAGAATGCGTAGCACGCTGCTAGCACTTACATCACTTTCACGTGCCCCTTGCCTTGAAGATTTGTTAGGAGAGCGTTGAAACAGTTCCAAGACTGCCGTTGAAGACTCATCACTTGTAGCTGTTCGAGGTCGACCTGAATGACCTTTATGCACATCACACACTGTTCCATGAACTTCGAATTTGTCTTGTATGCGTGTAATTGTTAATCTTGAAGGTGGTTCTGTATCATAATCCCTTCTCCACTGTCTTTGAACTTCATTTACATTCTCAAACTTCCAGTAACACTTAATAACCTGCTTACGTTCTTCAAAACTCAAACGTATGTCCGCCATGTTGATATTACAAATTCCAACTAACAATATAACATAAAGGGATGATTATGCTGCCACCTGGCGAAGAAATATAACATTAGCCTTGTAGAGCGGGAAAACTATGATAGTTTAAAGTGCGTATACATTTTTTTGAAGCACCCGGTATATTTATATATATATATAAATATATTTTATATATTTATATATATATATATATATATATATATATATATATATATATACGTGTAATGGTAGCACATTCACCCAGCAAGTGAGAGATCCGGGTTTGACTCCCGGCGGAGCAAGTACTTTTTGTGATTCAATGTTTATTGAAATTGAATAAGGCTATTGCCATTTATACAATTTAATGTATATATATATATATATATATATAATATATATATATATATATATATATATATATTTCATTGTTGTAATACCAAAGATATAATTGTTGTTGAGGACCATGGATACTTTGATATTGATTTATTAGTATTCAATATATGAATATTATATATTGATGATTATACTATTCCGTATAAAAAATCTAGTCCGATTAGTGTAATCAACCTAATAAATAAAATCTTAGGTAAATCTTAAGCTCAGCGACTACCGCTCCAATCGCCGTGATTTTTTGCATACTAACACAGGTTAACGTAATTTCACCGAAAAAAATAATCCCGATTATCGCCGTAGCCGTTTACTCCCCCCCCCAAAAAAAATGACGGAAAAATAAAATTAAAAAAAAACCTGACTGACATTGCATTTATTCGTTTTTTTGGTCTTATTAGTTCGTAGGGCAGTAGTCCAGGTACTACTTCTAGTATAAACTCGTCTTATCTTATCAGTGATAAACACGCGCCGGTTACCTTTTGCTTGTAATGAAACCTACGTTAGTTCTGTCTGAGTTTTGTGTGTGTAAGCAGTCATGGCGTGATCTGGGCTTGGACTTTGCAAGCTCGAGTTAATTTTTTTTCTAAAAGAGCAAGCAGCGCAAAGCGCTGCGCAGCGGGCAAGCATTGCGTGATCTGAGTTTTGAATACACAAGCTAGGGTCTTTTTAGCGTGTAACAAGAACCATCGCACGCCATTTCAATAACTTCACTAATTATTCCTTGTCCATGTGGGTTTGTTTGTTTACGTCTGGCGGTCAATCGAAGCCGTCCTATAGGTCACGTGACCCGCCCGGCCAATCGGAAACTTTCCTGTTTGTCACGTGACTACTGTCAACTCATCAAAACGACCATGGTCGGCCATTATTTTTAGTTTGATAGTCGAAAATCTCGTTATTTATGTGTTTTGTATTGCCAACATTTTACTGCCGAATAACTGGTTTTTATACGTTAGCGATAATCGGGACTATTGTTTTCGGTGAAATTACGTTAACCTGCGTTAGTATGCAAAAAATTACGACGATTGGAGTGGTAGTCGCTGAGCTTAATATTTACCAAATCTTATTCTGCATAATATTAAAATTTTGGCATTTTGGAATTTCCTTCTGTTTTTTGCTGCTAAAAAGTGGTGAAAATAAAAAATGTTTTTCCAAATTCTCATTCTTCTCATGACAACATATAGTATAGCTAAATATAAAACTATAGGAACTGTTACTAAAACTAAATTTCATTAACATTATGTGCTACAATGTAGCCTATATATTAAACAGGTTTAGCTACACAAGACTTGCAACTTGCACAAAACCAGACCCCATGTAAGAGATTTAGCATGGGTTCACAACGTACTTGTATGCAAAGTATTGTCAACACGATCAATGAAAATGTTAAGAAATAACGAAACAAAAAGTTAATATTTTTATAGCCTATTATTTATTTTGCATTATACAGCTAGATCTATACAATATACGTTTTTTATATTGATAACAGAAAAATTTAAAACAGCCTACTTATAATAACTATAAACAGATCCTAAAAATGTAAGTCATTTTGATCAAATAAACCAAAGTTAGCCTATACAAAAAGCAATAAATAGTATGCAACTTATGTGAATTTGAGGCAATTTTTTATAAATTATATATAGCCTAGCCTAGTCATATATACATAGCATTGTTAAGTATAAAACTTAAAAAGCATAAAATTTAATTTTCTACAAATTGGTCTATAGTCTACAAATATAAATATTAATGAACTTTTAAACTTACCCACTACTTCTAACCATTATCGCCAATGAAACGCAAAATCAATCACCAAAGTTCATTTATTTACAAGTCAAACAATGTGTATGTTCAGGTTAGCCATTACAGCCAGCAGAAACGCCTTGTTTATTATCACTTATACTATCACTAAAATAAAAAATAAGAATTCAGGATTTAGTTTTTTATGTTATGCATTCACAATCACCAAATATATGAAATTATCAACTACACAACCGACCACAAACACCCAATTTAACAAACTTAACGTCGATCTCGGATGTATTAATGAAACGAACGCAAACTACAAAGCACAAACTCACTCTTTCGTGTTATAACTAAAAACTTCCGGATAAAAACATAGAGAAATAAATTAAACATGTGATACTGTGACAACTTACTCGTATAACAATGTACGTTCACTTATTTTTATACCATATCTTTTGTGCGAGGATACAAAGTATTTCAGCTTATATAAACTAAGGCGATATTATATTATCCTGTTCAAACACCATTTTGACTTCAAATAAACAAATAATATAACTTAATACCATTTTCTACGTTGATAGTTGTAAACCTTTTTCTAAATACTCTTATGATTTATAAGAAAAATATAAACTAATAGCCACATCTAACCATACAAATTTATACTTTTCTTGTAACTTTACCACATAAATCTAAAGTCGAAATTTTAACAGTTTTTCTACAAATAATGTTGATATGGTAGGAAGGGTTGACTCTATGTGAATGTTGGGTTTAGCTCCAGATACACCTTTCTCTTAGTACAGCATCTGGCATCTTAGCTGTGACAGAATTGACTCCTGGAATCTGGAGTCATGTTTGTCTGGAGAGATTCCAAAATAGTCGGTGACGATGAACTCAAATGAACTCTTTAGATAATTTCGCCATCAGAGACCCCTAAACTACAAAATATATAGGTAAATAGATATTCTCATTATCTCATCTGGTGCTCAATAGAATGTACTACGATTATCATATACTCCTTTGTTTTTATTTTCTGAAAAGTTTTCAAAATGTGACCGGTTGTTGACCAGGCAACCCTTGATTTATTTGTAGTACATAAGTAGAATCATAAAGTCTCAATAAATGAGCCTAGGCGAACGTTTAAATACTAATAACGTCACTTGAACGTCCTTCCATTTATGCATTTTAAATTTCAAACAGTTTGAAATTTATTGCATATTTCTGAAACCAACCTGTGTAAGTTGTTCTGTTATTTAACTCAGTTACAGATAATGGTCAATAACTAATTGTTTGATCCTTATATAATTAATATTATATAGGAAATTTGAGATGGTTTTAATAGATTAAGAGGAGGCTTCTAATTATTATGAGATGTTGCATATTTACATATTTCTAATGGTTCAGAAAAACTGAAATTCAATAAATATCTAAGTGCTGTAAGAGCTGCGCACTATAGCACTTTTTAACACCTTCACGGCTGTTCTAGTCTTTTGTTAAGAGGCTACTTCGCACTAGTGCGTCTTCCGCAGTCAACGCGCTAAAACATTGTCTGAAGTGCCAATATAGTATAATATATTAATATAATATTACTGTAACATATTCAGTTCACGTAACTTTCTTATGGTCATAAACAATCAATGTCAAATATCCTGTTATATCAAATACACGAACATGTTATATGCAACGTATAGATGGAAACATAAAACGATTGCTGCATAATATAATAGTGTTAATATGATTTTTTTTTACCAGGAATAGACCCTTTACTTCAGATTCAATAGTTCCAACGGCTAAATTTATTCTCTCTGAACGAATAACGTACAGTCAAAAGGATAATTTAACTGAACACAATAGATAATGCGTCTGGTTATTATTTTTTTCTCTTTGTTTAGTTGATTTAAGTTTGCTTCAATCTCCATGGCAGCCATCGCCGCTTTCAGAAGTAGATTATCTGGCTGTAGCTGTAGAAATGCAGAATATAGACAGCAGGTGGCGGTAAACTGTTGCAGTGCGCTTGCGGTCTTCAAGCCCTACAGAAAGTGAGGATTTGAAACTGTAATTTGCCAATCTTTTAACTACGGACTGGTAAAATTAATTTATAACTATTATATAACTTTGCCTTTATTGGTTAATATTTTGAAATTATTTTAAAAGTTCAGTTTTATTTGTATATTTAATAAGTAGTACACAACAAAATCTTATGTAGAGATTGATGATTATATAACACCTCAACCAGGTTTTGTTCTGTTTATAAAAGTACCTTTAATGTATAAAATATTGTTTTTAAACTATCAAAAGTTATAGTGGATTTTTTTTGTAAATTTTTAGTATTATTTTGTTTATTTTTTACAATAGTTCACATTATATTTATTGGAATTATATTACACACACCATTTCATAACATATCAAATACAAAAGTATTGTAATCATATTTCATAATTTTGTATCATGATTTATTTAAAAGAAACATACATTCACTTAGTAGAACATTCTGTAGTGTTAAGGAATATTCATTAATCACAATATAGTAGAAGTCATGCATTATTTATACCTAATTTGTTATATTTACAGTTTTGTTGATAATTACATTTTAATATTAGTATAAAAGCTCGATGTTGGCTACAAGCCTTTTTATATGTTTTTAATTGTTAATTTATTTGAATTAGCAATGCATATTGGTTTTTTTGTGTGTTATTGTTTTATTAATAATTGTGTATATATTAATTTATAACATGATGCATTGTATGTTATCTGTCGCACATCGTTAATACCTTAATAACTATACAGATAAATTGATCTTGGAGTTAACACATTTTTACAGCATATGAATTGTGGAATTTGTACAATGTTAAATTAACGGTAACCCCTTAGTTAAAAACAAACTAGTTCCTATAAGTACAGTAATAGGTCACAATATCTAAATATATTAATCAATATTGATATTATTTACAGTAATAATAGAATATCAGCACGTGAATAAATATTTTAATCTTAATTACTGAAATAAATTTAGCCTATATGTCAAAGCTTATAGATCATTAATAAAATGTATAGAAACTACACTAGGGACATGATTGCCCAGAATGCAATTAACCGAAGTTGTTTCCAAATTATTTAAAGTACATTATAAAGATTAAATGTTTGTCGTAATCCAGTCATTATTGATATAAATTTGTTTAAAACAGAAAATACTCACACTTTTTACGGATTGTTTTTTATATCTCTACAACATGAAAGACATACTTTCTAACTGCAAATTGTCTTTTTTAAGTCATATGACAATGAACAAGTCATAAGAAACTGCTGTCACAAGCTAGACTGTATTGTCGGTCATAGTTACTTTTCCATATAAGTGCCAAAAATTTGATATATTTCCACAAATAAGTGTGTTATTTATTAGTTTTTCTTACATAACCAAGTTAAATATTATGTACTGTACTATTATGCTATTAGCTTGCTTTCCATTAAGAATTTATTACATTGTAAGGCTATAAATAGTGAACTCCGACCTTCACTGTGAGTGTGTATGTGTGTGGGTGATGCAGCAGCTTGACACTTGTGGGTCACCTAAACCTGTGGGGGTCTTCAGTCTCTAAACAGATTGTAAATAATATAAAAAAATCAATTTGAGTAATAATGATTTTATCTTTCAAACCATTTTTGTTCTGAAATAAATTATATTTCCTGCACATTCTGCAACATGGAAGTAAAACAGTAAAGTAGTTGATAGAAATTTTAATTTATTATTAATTTAGTGCTAAGACTCTTTCTTCAATACTGTTACATACTTGTTAGAATGTTATGAAAATAAATGATTAAATACAATTAATCTTTTGAAATTAAAAATTGGAAAGTTTAGATCAGATTTATATTTATTCAAAATAAACTTCTACAGTTGCGGCTACCAAATAAGGGGTGTGGGTAGATTTGCGCTGCTGCCACGTATGGAACTGGTTAAGTGGAGGAAGGTCGGGAATCGCTCGCTCTTAGACACAAATTGGCAGCACTGTGTGTACACTGTTGCCTAATCCAAGCGCCGCGCTGACACTGCATCTTGCACATGCCACCCTACAAGTCTAATACCTGACTAGTTATTTCTAAACAAGTTATTTCTTTCTTTCTTTCTTTCTTTCAAGTGAGTGTAGTTATGTACTGAAAATGGATGAAGCCAGTTCATGTGAAAATGACAAAACCCCTATGAAAAGAAAATGATTAGAGGGTTTGAAAAAAGTTATTCAAATGGTCAAACTAGATGAGATTGTGGTTAACATCTAGAATTTTCTCTATGCCTTAGCTGATCCTAATGTTCTTGAAACAATGAACTTCAAGAAAAGTCAAAAGCTTACATCAAAATTGTGTGGATTAAGTCTCCGTTCTTTTCAAAGATGTGTCCAGAAACAAAAATTGTAACTAACATGTGATTTCTCGTCCTCAAGAAAACAATATTCATGAGAGAAACAACTGACTGTTTTGAGTGACTTTGATTGGTGTTGTTCAAGGAACAGTTTTGAAGTTTAATGACCAGAGTGAGTTTCCAACAGCTGACAAAGTGGGGATGAAACTTCAGAAAAACATTGAATACGAGGGAAGTATTCAATCAACTAGGAGGCTGTTGTATACTGTTAGATTTAAGTTTAAAAAAAGCAAATGATGGTCGTATATTTTTATGGAAAGACAGGACATTTTAGTTGCATGTGCACAATTAGAAAAATCGATTTATCTAGACGAAATGTGGGTAGATCAAAGTCACACAAAGCATTTTACTGGCAGCATTCTGACAAAAGTGATTGTTTGAAAGTCCCAACAAGAGAAACTTGGTAGATAAATAAATGTCATACGGGAAGTGCAAAAGGATGTATTCCACTGTATAAATAGAGTTTTCAATTATAATAGCCAGTACAGACTATCTTCTGAAATGAATCATGAGTCATTTAAAAGGTGGTTTTGTGAAGATGTTCTACTAGGCTTGGAAGAACTTACAGTCATTGTTATGGACAATGCACCCTATTACTGTGCACAAATTGACAAAGATCCTTCAACTAATTAGGATAAAAAAGACATACAAGAATGATTAAGCAGAAAAAATATTGATTTTCTTGACAAGGAAACTGAAGTGGAATTACTTGTAAAAGTAATACCTTTTAGACAAAACAAGAAGTACAAGCTTTACAAACTAGCCATGGGGCCAAGAAGTGGTGAGGTTGCCTCTTTTCATTGAGCTGATTTGGGCACAAATCAAACGAGATGCTGCTACAAGAAATACTTTTAAATTAGCAGATATTGAGAAACTCACTTCAGAAGCCATAGATAATGCCACTGCTGCCAATTGGCAAAATTGTGCGAAGCACAGTGAGAATCTGCAGTTGGACAATTGGGGTAAAGAAATTTTTAGAGATCTCATAATGGAACCTTTTATTATAAACCTTAGAGACGAATCATCAGACAGTGAAAATAGCAACAGTGAGTGTGACATTGACAAAGATTAAAAGCGAGTGACTTGAAACCACCAAATGATCAAATCACCCGCAGACTAACAAATCATTTCATTACTGTGAGTATGTAATAGGTACTAACAATGTCACTTGTCAATATTGTTTTATTTTTCCTATTATTATAAGTGTGTGTTTTTTTTATATATATTTCAAATAATTTTACAAAGGAGAGCAAAGCAGATTGTTTTAAGCATGGTTTATTCTATTAAACTTAAAATTATTTAATTTTCACTATGGTTACAATACTGTAGTACTATATTATGTAATCATAAAAATAATAGAAACAACTATTGCTAATTAAAAAAAATGGTTGAGTGAAAATTGTATGTATGTGCATGGTGTGCACACTGTTCAACGTGTTTGTGATTTCAACAATAATTTAGGTTTGCACGCATTTACCATCTAAGTAAGTAAACTGAGAAAAATATGTTTTGAACAAAAAATAAAATTTATACCTTTGTCTAAAACTTTGCAGCGGGCTAAATTGTCTAACCAAAAAATAAAAAAATTCACAAGAACCATGGGTGAAAACAAGAAACTCTACATTGGCATCCTGACAGTTAAGAATTAGAAAATATCTTGATATAAGTGCAAAGTGATTTAATTATATCTTACTAAAAATTAATTACAAAGGAAATTAATTATGTTAATTTTTAATGTACTTATATAAGTTATGTGATCTTATTGTTAAAGTAAACCAACAAAATGGCAATAGCAAGTCTACAATAATGTTATTTATAAATAAATATTTTACACTTCATTATATAACTTACATACATACATTAGACATATTTAGAAACTAAACTAAATATAACATAATCATATTTGTATTAGATCTAACATTTATTGACATGTGTTGTATTGAATAATTTATGATTATTTAAATACAAGTTGCAAATTTATCTACAACAAGAATCGTATTAATTGAAAAATTTGCTGAATCGTAAATGCAGTACACTATTCTCCTGTAATTGATGTAGACTATTTTTCATGTGAATATATTATATATTAAAAATGAGTTAGCATTCTTTTAAATTTTATTTAAGTTTACCTCAACAATAATTTGGTAGGGACCTTTATTAGTGGAATTATTCAAATCTACAACAGTAGCTAGAATATCATTAGGTAATCTTGGTGATTTGCTGAATAAAATTAGTTTTGGTTATGTAATTTGAATACCTTCATATTGAGAGGCAAGCAGAGCCATTGGTGTGTTGGCACAGAACTTTCAAGGTTGTTCAACTGGAATAGAATAATTTCATGTATTTTAAATGTTAATGGCAAATTAACAGAGCGTATGCTAATTTATATTTTATATAAATTTCTAAGAGTCAACTATTAAAACTTTTTTGAGATAAACTGAAATTTTAGCTTGGTATTTAAAATATATTTTGTTTAATGTGTCATAAAATTACTGTATTAGTTTAAAATCTTTTTTTTATTTGTTTACCCAAACTTAAGCATATGGTTAAATGAGTTAAAATAAAGAAAAAAGGCTTATGTAACAAATGTGTGTGTCACTTTGTTTCTAGACTGTCTTATTGTTTGTTTCCTTACTTTCAAAATTCATAACAGAAAAAGAATTTAAGATACAGCATTGTAATATTGGCACAGCTGTTTTTTATAAAAACAAAATAAATTTATACCAAAAGGTAATAATTTTAACCAATTAAAAATTTTGTGGTTACCTTAAAATGTTGATGTTGAATTTCACATAAATTTAGTCAGAACAAAACTTATTTATATGTGTTTAAAAACAACTCTTAAAAAGACTAGACATTGAATATTTAGTTTGCTATAAAGAAAAAGTACTATGTAAAATGACTTTTATTTAGATATTTTTGTTATTGGCTATGCATATTTACTCAAATGGATTACACAAGTGTAATTAATGCATATTGTCTCAGATATTTTTATTTATTTTGTAATAAATGAGGCACTAAACTGTTTCTATATTTTTGAAGCTGATTTTGAAATGTTTTTCTTTATTTGATTTTGTGGAATGTTGCATCAAACATTAATCTCTAAGTACATTATTTGATATAGCTTAATAATTGAATATGTTTATAGTATAAAACATACACCTTACAGGTTCTAGCTCATTTGGTTTACTCAATAACTCATCACTGGTAATACCAAACACCCTACAGTACATCTCAATAAACACGCAGTCACTTTCTTGGCTTTTGTCTAGTTCAATCTTTTGTGTTGGTAAAAACTTAATTTTGGAATTTTGATGATTGCCCCCCCCAATCATTAAACAAATTTTATCACAGTTAAAAATATTATTTTCTATATAGCCCTATTCAGTGAATTTAAATATCTTAGCATTAATAAAATATAAATATAATAATAGCTTAATAAAAAGCTGACCTCGAACCTGCATATAAGTCGTTACTGTGTTGTGCAGTGGTCACACTCTCCATACAAACATAAAGTTCTGTTGTAGAACGTTCGTAAGATGGTTTTTTGGTTTTACAAGACCATCATTAGGCTTTTAAGGCTGGACTACAAAGCGCCTGGATTGTCTCTGCATTAGTGGAGCTATGTCCTCTAGTTCTACAGTAGCTCTAGAAGCCTTGTATAGGCCGCCTCTCCTTCCTTTACCTTTATGTAAAAAAAATGTAATATACTACTACTATACACTTTAAATAAATGGTTAAACTTAATTTGTATTCTGATGATTATGGCTAGAAATAATAAATAACTCAGTATGATACAAATGTGAACTTTAATGATGATAAATTAATTGACATACAGGTTTGAATTTTGAAACAAGATGGAGGATACAATGATGGTAATTTTTTTAAATACAGTTCTTAAATTTTAGGGTAGGGTGGTCGTGCTGGCTTAATGAAATAGAAATATTAGGTATTGTTTTTAATAAAAGATATTGAAATTTGAAAAATAATTTTGTTAAATTTTAATTATATTAATTTTTAATTGTTAGACAAATCGAATGTTCCTGGGTTTTATGTTCTTCCAATGGATCACTGTTAAATTTAAAAGGAATTTTCTCACCCAATGTCTGTCTTCTGCTTCTCTGTACTTCAGTGATAGTATGAATTTAATAAATTAACCTTTCTTTTGAACCAAATACTGCTGAATAAATATAACCAGTTTATTTATTTAAATAATAATAATCTTGCTTCACTTTTTCTATATCCCTCTCTCCTCTTCACTTTTAAACCTCTGCTCTCTTCACTCAACAATCATCCCTGCACACTGTATCACTGACTTTAGTTTACTTTATAACTTTTGAGTTTTCTATGTAATAAGGTGAATTTTGATTAATTTTTATATATTTAATTTTGTATTTATTATTGTTTGTATTAAAATTTGAGACAATTTATAAATAATTATTTAATTATTATTACTAATAAATTTCTAAATTAAATTAAGTATTGAAATGAATGTGAGATGGGTGTATGAAATGAGTCATTACAAAAATAAAGTCCTTTTGAATCATCTTGTCAAGAAAACCAAAAGTTGCCAAGGTCTATTCTTGGACTAAGAAAACTGGACATCAGGTTATTCACCAAAATGTTGATTGTTAACTACCTATCTTTTTCAAGATGGGTATCTCTGTGTCTGACTTATCACTTCTCTGGGTATCACTTCTCAAGGATTCCAAGAAGACTGCTATACAAATCATCTGTGATTGAAAAGTGATTAGCCTGACTAGATGTAAACACCTTGACAGGGCTTTTCTAATCTTGTTGAGGTGAAAATTGTAGCTCTTAGGGACAGTGGTGGTTCAGAAGTCACCTTTAAGCCACTGATCCCCTTGTTAAGTGTTAGAGACAGGCTTCTTAGCCCTAACTTCGTCTTACTAAAGATGTCTTAGTTTACTTTACTTTACATTTTGAGGTTTATGAAGAGCCTGTGTTATCTAGATATTAGTGTTGTCACAATAGATTCACAGAGTCAAAATGACAAGAGTTGTTTCTTACCCAATCGACCCTATTGTATTATATTGTATGACATGTGTCAATAAACCATTTGCTGAAGTTCGACTACATCATTTTCAAAATCTTTGAGCTAAAGAACTGTAATTTTTTGGTTCTTGTTATGTAAAATAGTTGCATTTTTACTAGGTCATCGACTTTTTGAAGGTCGCTATGACTACAAAGATGAATCTGGAACTACCAATAACCCATAACTCGTCAGACCCAAACGAGGATTGCCTGATGGTTGCTGGTAACTTCACCCTGTCCTGGCATAATGTATCTGTCTGGGTCAAGAAGAAGAGTGTGGAGAAGAGCACTTGGTTTCGGCAACACTATCAAGATGTGAGGATATTAAATAAAGGCAAGTAAAATAAATTGTGTCACAATATGGTGGATTTTCTCTGCTTATTAAGAGGTGTTGTATGTAGACAGTTTCATATTACCAGATGGATACTTCTAGAAAGTTTAGGTTGGTTGGACTTTTAGATTTCTATAGAAAATTAATATTGAGTCTTTTATAACTATTCAACTAGGAAATTTAAAGATATAAGGTAGGCACCTCTTTTAGGTATTTATTGCTGTATATATTACAAAATTCTTAGTGAAAATTCTAGGTAAAACTATGTTTTTTAAATTTGATATTAGGAGACTATGTATATGTACAGGGTGACCACCGGGAACCGGACGTTTTTAAATAAACATAAACCACTTATTTTTTTAACATAACACTTATTTTATTACATAGAAATGTTTGTACTTACATGCCATTTAAGAACAATGTTACTTATGGAATATAACGTCAAATAGATGGTGGCCATTTTCTTGAATGCAGGTTTCTAACCTTTTAAGTAAATCCGCATGTACACGTTCAAGAAGCTCTTGATCAATTGCTGCCACTTCGGTCTTGATTGCTTCCTTTAGCTCTGCCAAGGTGCGAGGTTTGTTGTTGTAAACTCGTGATTTGAGGTACCCCCACAAAAAAAAGTCACAAGTCGTCAAGTCTGGTGACCTTGTGGGTCACTGGATGTTGCCAAAACGGGAAATGAGCCTTCCTGGAAACATCTGACGGACCACAGCCATTGACAAGCGAGAAGTATGCGGTGTGGCACCATCTTTTTGAAAATAAACGTGTTCATTTCTGTCTAGACCTCGTCTTCTCAGTTGTGGACGTATGAAAGTGTTCAGCATGTAACGTTCGGAGTTGACTTTTACTGAGACTCCATTTTCACCTTCAAAAAAATATGGACCAATAATTCCAAAAGTGGCAACCGCACACCACACAGTTACACGTTCTGAATGGGGAGAGGTTTTTGGTGAATTAAGCGAGGATTCTCGGTTTCCCAGTAATGTAGATTTTGCTTGTTAACTTCTCCATTTAAATTAAAATGTGCCTGATCACTCATAATGATTACTGTGCTGTCATTATCTTCGAGCAACACTTGCATGTGAACGGCGAAGTCCTCTCACTGAGCGTAATCTCTTTCCTTTAGCTTCTGAATAATACACATTTTATAGGGATGAAATTTTAAATCACAAAATTGCAAAATTTTCCGCACTGATTCACGCTTTAACCTTAGTTCACTTCCATGTCTTCTTGCTGAACGACTTGGGCTCCGAATGAGGGCTAGTCTCACCCGGCGTCCTTACGGTCTTCCTTGGGCCAGGAGATTTTTTCTTTAAAATAACTCCTGTCGTTCTCAGATTTTGAACCCACCTGAGAATAGTATTGCGGGTAGGAACCGTACCATGGCGTCCAAGGTTAAAATGAGTGCGAAAAAGCCGTTGTACCATTGTAACAGACTTGCCATTTTGCATATACGCGTCGTATGCAAACATGCGATGCTCCACTGTCCACTGCTCCATGGCTACTAAAATGGCATTGTATAGCGAGGTCATTCACCACACTCTCCCCCCTCTCCCATCTTGGCTGAGCGTGTACTAGCAATCCCAAAAACGTCCGGTTCCCGGCAGTCACCCTGTACAATCCATATTTGAGTAAGTTTCAGTCAGTGGTTAATATCGAAATAAAAAAAATGTATTAGCATATCCAAATAAATTTTTTAGACACAATTTGTCACCAAAGGTTGTGGAAGAAACAATATTTTCATCCCTTGAAATATAATTTTATACTTTTCACTCACAAATAGTGATGCTTACAAAATATATTGTTTGTACCAACAAAATAAACAATAAAATTGTCCCAACCTTTACATTAAATGCAGAGAGCAAAAATTCAAGGTGGAAATTCTCTATAAGCTTTTTACAATAACTATTTAATATTTAAATAATTATGCTAATTTTTGTAAACAAACTTAAGCAGTAACTCAAACATTTTGTAGGTTTTATAAGAGCTATAAGTTCATAGAAATATTTTTTTTTACTCTACAAAACTTAGCGTATTCTTAATAGTTTTAATTATTTTGAAGAAAAGGCAATTTTTCCCTAAATACAAAAATGATTTTCTCACTTCAGGCTCAATTTCTTTCAAAAGTAAGTACTTTAAACTGGTCAAACACTAAGAACGTATTACAGGAACATACCGATCTCTCACTTTTAAAAGTCACCTTCAAAAGTCAGCAGCAAAGCTGAAAACAAGGGCTAATATAGTACAGCATCTTGCTGGATCAACTTGGGGAGCCAACGCAAAAGTACTGTGTACCACTTCTTTGTCCCTTGTGTACTCCGCTGCTGAATATTGTGCTCCTGTGTGGCTTAATAGTGCACATGTGCGAGAGGTCGATGTCGTTCTTAACAGGGCCATGAGGACAATTACTGGAACTCTCATGGCAACACCAACACCTTGGCTCCCAGTGCTGAGCAATATAGCACCACCTGAGATTAGACGCAAAGAGGCTCTTCTGAGAGAGTTCAATAAGATCGTGTCCAATCCCGAATTGCCCGTTACGCGCGACCTTCCTCAGCAAGATAGCCGGCTCAAATCACGCAAGCCATCACTACGAACAGCATCCCAGTTGATAGAGGAGAACTTTACGCCTAATGCCAACTGGGCGTCATCCTGGGAATCATTCGATGGACGGAACAAGTTCTTGATATCCGATCCTACGAAAGCAGCGGGTGGCTTGGAAATTCCTCGAAAGGAATGGGTTTTATTGAATCGTTTTCGAACTGGGGTTGGGAGAAGCAATCACTGGAAATTTAAGTGGGGTATTACTGACGACCAGACATGTGATTGTGGCGCAAACTCTCAGACAATGGAGCACATTGTAAACGACTGCCCTTTGCGATTGTTTTCTGGTGGTCTGGCTGGTCTAAGTGGTTTAGAGGATGGGTCTCTAAACTGGCTCAGTAATTTGGATTTAGCTTTGTGACGGGAGATCTTATTATTATTTTTAATTTATGACTCAAGAACTTTGTTCTTACGTACTTTTTAATAATTGTAATTTTTAATTAATTTATTTATGGATAGCTGCCTTTGTCCCCCATACAATATATATTTATATATACAGGAACATAAAAAAAGTTAATTGTAAAGTGGTAACGATTTTTTTTCATACAGGGTGGAAGAGGGTGAGATTTCACTATTGTTTTCCAACGAAAACTATCTAAGCTTAGGAAACGAAATTTGGCACATAGGTTTAAATAGATAAGAGGGGAAAAAATTGTCTTACTTTCTTTCATTTTAGTAAAATTATTTAAATTTTTAAAGACAAACAACAAAAAACCCATATAGTTAGAAAAGATTTACTAGACACTTGACCAATTTCATTACAATAGTATTTGTATCAACAAAGTCCGTCAGTGCATAAGCGAACACAACCATTTTAAAAGTACTATTGCACAAGCCGGGAGCAACAAACATTTTGTCTTTTCATAGGCATCAGCTGTTTTATATGTAGGTTAAACAAATTTTACAAGATGCCAAATATTTTTCAATTTTTATAGTAATTCTAACGGTACTTTTTCTAACAAAATCCATCAACGCATAAGCGAGCACTAACCACGAGTGCCAAACATTTCATAGTTGAGAGTTATCAGTTGTTTGTTGCTCCTGGCTTGTTATTTGTCTTTATTCAATTATTTAAATAGATGCCATTTTGTTAATATTAAAAGAAATGAGACATTTTTTTATTTTTCTCTTATCTATTTAAATCTATGTGCCAAATTTTGTTTCCTTAGCTTAAATAGTTTTAGAGATATTATTTTTTTTGTAAAAACACAAAATAGCAGCCAGTGGCTAAACAACACATTTTTTACCTATATTTATAGAACATTTTTTGCTTGAAATGAAGAATACTATCACCCACAGAAGTTTGTGAACACCCTATAAAGTGAATGGAAAACACCATTATGATTAATCACAGTCATAATCGTGAATCTAAATGTATACATTGGCAAATGGTTAACCAGTAACTATGTTAACTAGTTTAACTGTTTACTTGATAGTATATAGTGAACATAAAACACCATAGTCAGCATGGTGGGCTTAAATGGATACATTGCTAAGCATAGAGTTAAAACATGTATGCCCAAGTAAAAATAATTCCTTTAAGTATTGAACTGGAAAATATGCATTACAACCTGGAGAACAAGTTTTCAAATGAGTGTTGGATAGCATGATACTGAGGATGTCGTCTTGGCTTGTGGTCAGCCTTTCCAGTCTTATGTAACCAATCTATCTTGGACCATTTGATATCCTACATTTGCATGCTAGTTAACTGGCATGCATGGATATTGCCCTGTCAAACGTGCCAAGTATGTTTTTTATTCATGTTTTTGTGGGCCAACTTCTGAAGCACTCTTAACAAATTTAGTTAAAAATATAAAGTACAGTACTTGTTTGCTATAAAGTGAGCAGCCCTACAATAAAGCAGGAGTAAAAACCCTGGTTAGTTGCTCCAGATAACTGAACTGCTTTAAACACCTTGAGACAAGATTGGCCTTAGTTACTCAAACTAAACTGTCAAAGTACAAGTCTTCTTACTCAGCATATTCTTCATAGAATTCTGCAAGTTCATGTATTGTATGCATTTTCCCAAGAAAAAAGAAGGATTTTGTCAATTATTACATAAGGATAATAAGAGAATCATTAGAAATGGTCAATGGTAAGGAACCCATATCATAGGCAACCAAATATAATACATTTTAATGTTCTTAATTTTGTACATACAAAATTATCAAATCACTAAATTTGGATTGATGATATACATTTTAATTGGTTTATCTGATCTCTTGGCTGAGTAAAGATCCCTGCTCTAACACATGGAAAGCATGGGTGTTGTATCTTTTTCATTACAACTATGTATCCTTTGTGCATAGTTTCCTCAGAAAATACAAGATTTATTTGAGCATAATTTTACCATAGTTATATTCTTAACATATTATTGTATAATTTAATACAGGGATTAAAAAAAAGACAAGTAAAATTGTTATTAACTTTGAAATTTATATTTTGTTGAAATACAAAATATAGTTTTATTTTATAAATTTGGAACTTAACGGAATAATGTAATTCCCCTGTGTTAAAGTGTGCATCAGAATGATGAAAATAAGAGGTACACATTTGGTTCAGTTATGTGCAGCAGTTCCTGAAAAACTGCACCAAATCGTAAAACCACAGTTTTTAGAAAATAGTAAAAAAATTCTTAGTTAATTGAAACACAACTTTTATAGATATTCACTACTCTTGCATTAAAAATGAAATAGTCATTTTGAAAGCTGAGTGAAGTTTGATACATTTTTCAGTTTAAGTACAAGTTTAAGTAAACTAAACAAAACATAACCTTACTTTGCACAAAATTCACATGTTAGTTTAATCTAAATTACCTAAGAACTACGTGTAATAGTTCATAAAACATGTTTGTGATAATTCATGAGATTTGTTACGCTTACACATGAATAATAACAAATTGGCAACTATTCAGTACCGATTCCAAGAAGTTTTCCATGTGATATACTGCTCTAATTTATATTAATAATTATTAACTAGATGACCCTGAATCAGATGTTTTTCAAACATATCATGCCAGCATAGTATATTTTGGAAAATGTTATACAATATGGGCAACATATAGAAAAAGGAGCAAATAAAATATGGAAAATAAAAATAAATAAAAATTATGGAAAAATAACATGAACATGTTTTAGTATCACATAGGCAATAAATTGTATGATTTGTAGGATCACTTATATAAATTATAACACATAAAGAGATTGAAATATACGTCTAAAATGTGACTTAAAATTTAATTTTTGTTAAAATAAAAGTTTTGATCTTTCTTCAAAATGTATTAGTGGCAATAGATACTTTGGAAAAATGAGAGGATTATAAACCTTTTCCATTGTTATTGTTAAAACATAAACAATGTCTTTGTTACCCTCTTCCTCGGTACCCAAATACTAAAAGTTAGATAAATCTGAGACAAAATAAACCATTCAAACACATGCCAACGAACACACCAAAGTCAAAGTTGAGAACATAATACAAGTCAGTAGTTATTTTGTTTGTATGTACACAATACCATTTTGTATTCTATAAATTGGTAGTTAGATTGTTTTTATACATGTATATTGTACTGCATACCAATACAATAAAATAACAACTAACCACTCTAACCATTTAAATACTAATTTGTTGTTGGTTTTATTTAATTTTTTTACAGTGAGCGGGCTGGCAGAGCCAGGATCCCTTGTTGCAATCATGGGACCAAGGTAATTTATATTATTTGTATACTAGAACTTTGGCATTTCAGAGCTTAGGGACTAGACAAATTCAAACTACTATATATTCTGAACTATTTATACAAAATTTGATAATTTTTTATTTCGATAAAACAGACATAAAATCAGGATTTACAAACAGAAATGATTATACTATATCATAAACTAACGATATATGCAAAACAAGTTTGCATAACATACACTTAATATCATTTACTTTCATTTCATACCTACTGGGAAAGCTAAACAGAGGGTAAAAAGAAAACAGTTAGTTATTACAGATGTATGATATACTGTTGAAATGCACTTTACTACCTTTGGTTTATGCTTAATGATGAGGTAGACATCCGTTATCTGCTTGAGTCATCTGTATTTATAATAAGCCAGAGTATAGCACATACAATATTTATTAATGTTTATGCTCAACTTGTGCTGTATTGTTCCAAATGCCAGTAACTCGATGAGCTGGTCACTTTATAGTGAGGCTCATCATAAGAATCAAGATCTTTATTAGTCTATAAACACAGTACACATGTGCAATTGACTTCGTCAAAATACTTATCAGTAATAATTACAGTTATTTTGTACAACCACTTTAAAGTTTAAAATATTAATAAAATAGAAGATTTAACATGGATAATAAATAACTAACAAGAAGAACATTACAAATAACAATAACAAGAGAATAAAAACAACGAAAGAATGACACGTTTCTAAAAACTTATATCACTAGTATCACAGGCAAAGTATTCATAGATGCAATAAAATGCTTTTTCTTTTAACCAGCCATTAATTACACTTAAACCTATTAGTACTTACTAACCAAGCTCCTTCTGGCAATTTATTAAAAAGTTTTATTTCCATATAAATGTGACTTTTCTTAGTTTTTTCTAGTCTAATTGGTGGTAAGTCAAGCTTAAATAAGTTTCTTGTATTATAATCGTAAGTATTTTCTGTGATTTGATATTCATTTAAATTTTCTTTAACTTTCATGAGACAATAAAAAATATATATACAAGACAATGTCATAATGTGAAATTCTTTTAAAATAGGCAAACACGTCTCTCTGTCTGGTACCCCTTTAGTTATTCTAAGAGCTTTCTTCTGCCATATAAAAGCTTTATTAGATACTCTACTGTTACCCCTTAAATTGACACTGTATATCAAATGTGTGTGAAAAAAAGTGTAGTAAGATATAATTGTCCATTAAAACCTAAACTGGGTGTAGCAGAATCTGATATCATAACTTGCACCTGGGTAACTCAATGGATGTCCAGGGTTGGCATGGACCATAACCATAAATGCTGAGGCACTAGGACAACTTGGGTTAGTCAATGTGGATTATGACAGTTCCAGTCGGTAGGGCTCCCTCTGTACAAAAGCTCTGTACTTGAGAGAGGAATCAGTCCCAACCACTTTGACTGTTAGCGGCTGACCTCTCTTTCTTCCAAGAGAGCATGATTAAAGCCCCACCATTGGCTCCTCCCCCTAAAACGGCCATTCCATTGAATTTTGAAAAATGGTAGCCCTAATAATCTGCCTACCAGTATATTATGTAATTCTGGAAGCCAAGTGGAAGGTGCAAATGCAGTGAAGTTTTTTGCTCTGTGGAAAAAATATAGGAGCAAAATATTTCTGTCTTATGTGCATGTGTGGTTTAGGCTTACTCATGATGTAATAATACAGGAAAGGTTAAATGTTAGCCATTACTACTCATAAATATAGGGGTTCCTCATTTTTAATTTTCAAACTTAACAGGATTTTAAAACTATAAACAATGCTTATTTATAATATATTGTTTAGTTTTTTGTATAAAATTGTCAATTAATCACAGAAGGAAAAATTAAAATTGTCCACAATTACTCCAAATATTATTTTAATTAGCCGTATTTGATTATTTATTTGATATTTTAAAAGAATAATATTGTAAATTTTGTAACTTAAAGATAGCTTAATGAAAATACCAAAGTTTTTAATATTGATTCTTATTTATCCTGATACTCATTCCAATAAAAATATAGTTCATCCCTTTTATTTGTTTTATTAGCTGTATGCTTATGAGTCTGTATAAAAGTTGGACTTTTCATTTCAGTGGAGCTGGCAAGACAACATTACTAGCAACAATCAGCCAACGACTTCAAGGTAAAGAACATTTTTTTAAATAAACTAGTAGTATGGTCATTTTTTAAATTCTTAGAGAGTTGTAAATAGATCTAATATAACACAGTTGTGAAGTGTTTAGCTTTATTCCTGGCTCTTACATGGTTTAAGTTCAACAATGTATTTAAATTTTGAGTCCATTTTGTAATGCTCTACCCTTGTAGGTGACATGTATGGTCAAATTCTTATCAACGGAAATCCAATAACAAAGCAGCTGATGACGAGAATATCCGGATTCGTACCACAACAAGATCTCACTCTTAGAAGTCTCACTGTTCTTGAGCACATGCAACTTATGGTAAGTGACTTTATCACTGACTCCTTAGTTATTGATAAACCAGACACTTGTTTTCATAATTGTTTCAAGAGTAGAAGTGGTAGAAAAGTAAATCATGATTAAAGTTCTGGACATTTATTCTAAAAAAATACAGGGACTGCTACAAAACTAAGCTGCATTTATTTGTAATAAAAAGTCAATTTGATAGGATGTGTTTTTCCTATAACCTGTCACCCAGCACTGCCAGGTTTATTTGGCACGTACAGAGCTACTCCACTGTAAGCATACATGTAACGTGTTTCTCGTCCACCACATCAGCAACATATTTATTTACCAAACTGTCACAAATAAACACTACTAGAGGTCAATAATATAGGAGTGTGCACTCATAAATGTCATCTTAACTTATTGATTACCTATATAATCTTTAGCATTGGTACAGTGAGGAATAAGTTTTTCATTGTACATGTTCTACAATTCTGCCACAAGTGATGTATGTGGCACTTTGAAACTACTCTTAAACTTCAAATCATCTTCAAACTTATATGAGCCTCACAGTGTACCAAGTTAGGTTCTTAACCCTTTGGAACTGTTAAGTAACTCTGGTTGCGGCAGCACATGATATAGCATATGAAACTATACATAAATTATGCATTAAAAGATGAAAGAATGATCCCAGAAAACGGGTTATAGCACATAGTTCCCAGCTGATGGGGATTTCAATTATAGCAGCCATACTGAATTAGTTATGGAGGAAAAGACAACTCATCACCAATGTATCACTCATGTATCACCAATGTCGGATTCGTACCAACCAGAACATTAAATCTACTAAAAAATCTCTGTATTCCTCCTACTCAACTGTGTATAAGACAGTATTTTAACTTTTAACCAATTCCTTAATTAGATTTTAATAATAATAAACAGATTTGAAAGGGATGGGAGAAGGGATTTTTAATTCAGAATGTTTGTGTGGAAGCTCTTTTGAGAGGGATCAGCATATTGACTATTTTATTCACACTACCTTGTATTGCAGGCTAGGTTAAAAATGGACAGACGTTTGCAATCTTCCCAAAGGAACAGACGTGTAATAACGCTCATCAACGAGTTAGGACTTGCTAAGTGCAGCAACACTCGGCTGTCTTCTCTCTCCGGAGGGGAAACAAAAAAGGTTTCTCTAGCTGTCCAGGTGAGAAAATCAATTTTAAATTAGGAAATTAAGCAGACCTATGACATGTTCTAAACCACATCATGCTCTCTTGTAAGTTTTATAATTTTGTAAGCAGTGACTTTCAAAGTCTTGTCATGAGTTGTGTTGTAGTAATATATATATATATATATATATATATATATATATATATATATAGGCCTCAAAAAAACTACTTCGATAAAAAAAACTGCTTATTTCCAGCTCTTGTGATCTACTTCTGGTCTAATATATTTCTAGTGCCATAGTTGAGTTAGCCTCGTTATACCGACAAAGGAATATATTTACCTATTTAGGACTGAGAAGCCTGCTTTGGTCAAAACGTGTCTGCTTCCAGCGTTTAAATTCATTCCTAGTCTAATGTATTTATAGTGCTAATGTTGAGTTTGTTTTTTTTTACTCGATAAACAAAATATTTGAGGGTTGTGAGTGTGTGTAAATCTAAGAAACTTACTCCTGTCAAAAACCGTTGACTTCTGGTATCTCAATATTTCCAGTGACATAGTAGAATTCTCCACGTTGTCCTGATAAATAGAACATACATGTAAACACATAGAGCTGAGAAGTCTACATTAGCCAATAGCCAACACGCATCTACTTCAGGCTGTTTAAATTAATTGTCTATTATATTTATGGTGTCAAATTTTAGTTTACTTTAATTTAGTTTTTTTTTTTTGTCCCGACCAAGAAAATATATACAATGTAGATCTCAGAAAACTGTTTCTGTCAAAAAGGGTCTACTTCAGGCTTTAGAAATCCTCTTTCGGTCTAAGATGTTTCCAGTAGACATAACATAGCTATGGTTGGGAATGTTTAAATCAGTGGGAATGTTCAGTTTTGCTCCACCTTCCTCTTAATGCAGCGCCTTAGATCTGACGCTGTCACAGACAGGACTCCTGGATTCTGGAGTCATGTTCGTCTGAAGAGATCCATAAAAGTCTGTGAAGGAGAAGCTCAAAATGAACTCTTTACATTGTTTCATCAGAGGCATTCAGAATATAGTGTAATCCAGTTAAGGTATTCTCATTGTCTCATCATATGCACAATTGCTCAGCTGCACTATCTGGAAAGTGAACTGGAGCTAAACTCAACATTCACATATTTTTAGTGCCTCACTTAAATTTTTCTTGTTGTCCCGATGAAGAAAATATACATGCATACTTAGTATTGAGAAGCCTACTACAGTCCAAAAAACATCTATTCTTGCTATAATGGGGAAATTATTATGAAGTTCATTCAACATTTGAAAATAATCGTAAATAGGTTGTGAGTGATAGAGATCTTGTTATCTTTCGGATTGTAGTCTGGGAATGAATGGCTTGGTAAGGCATGTTAGTGTTCATTCCTCTGTTTTTTTTTTTCCGTAAGCTACTTTAAAAAATGCAATATCACAATGTAAAGAAAGGAAGCAAACCAGTTTTTAGTGCCTTATATTTAAACATTCACAGCTTTGTCCATTAAGGTGGTTTTTAACAGTATTTAATAATATTTCTAAAAACATACTTTAAGCAAAGTATTTCCAATAAATTAGATGATTTTAATTTGTCACTGGCAAAATATGGAATAAAAGTTGTAGTGTAACCTGGTCTTTGTTATCTGCATCACAGTACTGATTAAGTACTGTGTACTTAGTATTTTATAAAATTAAAATATAAACAAAAACTTTTACAAACTTCAACTGAAACATTGAAGAAAGTTAAAAAGTGTCAAAGTGTCAACAGCTGTTTAATGTTAGTGAAATCTGGATTATTAAATATACATATTTTTCTAAATTCTAAAGATTCCAGAAAACGTGTCATATGTTTCATATAAACCTTCCTTGGACTTCTGCAAGTATTGCCGAAAAAGAACTAACCAAATTGGAACAGATGTTCTTGAAATTAGCATTCAGCGAAATATTCAGCTATTAATTTTTTTTATAAGATTCCATATTAACTTCTGAATTTTCTGATCTTTCTGACTATCTATGATTGCATCAACCAACCACTACAATAATAATAATACAGACAACGTGTTTGAAGGTCAATATTGAAAACTATAGTTGTGAATGAAATAAATGTGTAAATGTGTAAAATCCGTTTATAATATTTATATGTATGTAAAAAGGTTAATTAGTTTATATTATTTTTGGAAATGCACTCTCAATTCAAATCCATTTGCAAGCTGTCTGATTTTAATATATCTATTTTATTATATAAAAATCTGATGGTGTTTGTGTGTGTGATACTCAATCACGTAAAAAGTAACTGAAACATTACATAGACATTCTTACGGTTCCTGATTAACATATAGACATATTCATATTTCAAAAATCACTCCAGACTATGCCCCACTAGTGATGAAATATCCCTTTTTGACTTAATCAGTAGATAGTAAACGTCTTTTTGTAATCTACTGTCCTTTTTTAAAACGTTGTAAATGTTAAAATTACGTTTATAGTTTGAAAGCATAGAGTAAGCTTAAAAGTAATGTAACACTTCTTATGCCAACCTTTTCTGTAATCACTGTTGAGTACAGAGGTTATCCAGATAATAAAACTTGATTAACATCGGCTTTGCATGCCAGATGTTGACCGATCCCACCTTGCTCTTCTGTGATGAGCCGACTACAGGTCTGGATAGCTACAGTGCAGGCGCAGTAGTAGAGCGACTGCGCAGTCTAGCTGTACGGGGCAAGACCGTAATTTGCTCCATCCATCAGCCCACATCCGGCATCTTCGAACTGTTCCACAGTGTCATCCTTTTGGCACCTGGGGGCGAGCTTGCCTATCAGGGCGGTCCTCAGCATGCCCTCGCACACTTCAACAGGTAATGGTGGCTACAGAGAGTACTAATGGGATTAGTTAGATTTATATCACAGACAGTAGTATTCACACATTCCACAAATTATTATCAAAATACCCCATCAGAGTCCAATGACATTTTTAACCCAAATGGATGTGGTCCATTAAAATTAATAACACTAATCACTTGTTTATAAATTGTAAAGTGTAGATCTTCTAAACCACTTTTGAACTAATTTGTCTTAGGATCTCAATTAATCCTATTGAAAATTTGAACAAATCTCTAAACGCTGTATAATTATATTTTTAAACCTTTAGGAGAAATACAAATCTTAAGTCACTATTTAGATATTATGGGAATTAAAAATGAACAGCTGCTAAACTAATGTTTAGTAAAAATACCTAATATTCTTGGAACATTATAACATTTAAGTACAGAAATCCCTATTAAGCGATTTGTTTTAACTAATTTGTTTTATAAAACAATAAATATATGTTACACATAAATACCAACATATAATTCTTGAACTGGTGGTGCTCCTGGCACGCTTTTTCAGCTGTTTGTAAGATTTTTATTAACCTTTTTGGGACTCATTATAAAGTACTAACTTCTCTATCTGATTGTATTTAAATGTTCAGTTAAAGTACAGTGTTGTATTATTTGAACTAACACTTTATTTGGAAAAATAGAGTAATGCAAGATATTTTTAATGATTACGTTTTAAATGTAGAGGTAAAACAAGGTATAACAATGGTTTTTTTGTTACACCATTATATTGTTACTTTATAATTTATTACTTAAAACTAATATTTTGTTGTATGTAAACAAAAATCCCAAGTTTAATGTATATTATAAAGCTGTTGGTGCATCAAATCATATTTTTTTATTGAATATGGTGTATCTTAACTTCTTTTGTTTTGTATTACTGCTCCAATAAACTGTAAAATATAAAATTTATACATATTCATATTTTTAGGGCTATCTAGGTCTAGATCAGTTTGAGGAGGCAAATGGGTCTTTAATTAATCACTGGATGTTAAATCACCATCTAGTATATCACTATGTCATTAATTTGTAATCAATGTGTACTTGCAGCCATCAGAAAAATAAATAGCACAAAATGAATAATTCACACGTTGTTTCAACACTATAATTTAGCAACTCAATCCGAAGTACGAGTATATAGCAATTGCCTGTTAGAGGATAAAAGCCTCACCCTGACTGTGAATCAGAGCAGAAGCTAGAGTTAGAGCTCTATATTGTCTTCTGTGATCAAGTAAACAAGGAGTTACCACTATCACCCTTTCTCTTATTGCAATCACAACCAATCAACCATGATGGGTTATCAAAACCATTATGAGCATTATCACAACCATTATGAGCATTATCACAACCAAATTCATCTGGTTGTATACATTACTAAAGCTTTAATTAATGTTTTTTGAAATTTATAATTTGCAGAAGATTGGGCTCTTTTGTATAAAAGGCCTCACTCACTCACTGCTTAGTTTCTTTTAGCTCTACTTGTTTTTTCTTGATGCTATAAATCATACGCTTACTTAAAACAAAAAGCTCATATATCTTTGTCAAATTCTCCGTTTCAAGAGCGAAGAGGGTTCAGAATCCTTACATCCTAGTGTCACATTACCCTTGAACTGTCCTCCAAATAGCTTGGTTCATGCATCATGCCACCAATCCCAGTCATTGTGCAGTGTTGTTGGTGATTGCACATATAGCTTCTTCACACAGTTTAGGCTGTCAAACATTGCAGTGAATTTTTGTCACCAACAACTTTCCTGAAGTCAGGCCAAGCTTATTCAGCATGTCTACCATTTATTTGAAAAAAGTTGATGAGATCGGATAGTTTCATTTGAAACCCCAGCTTCTGCAATTACTTTTCTATTATTAGTAAAAATAAGTCAGCCATAATAATAGGTTCAGAACTATTAGGTTCAGAACTATGCTTGTAGTGCCACAGTATGGTGTAGATTCAAGTGGGACATCTTAGAACATTTCTGTTACAATGCATTTTAAAACTTTTAATTTTGTTGCACATACGCAATTTAATGGAAATTGGTTTTATGTTTCAGCCTTAATATTGTCTGTCCAACTTCGTACAACTTGGCAGAATTCTTAGTGTCACAATTGAATGTAACAGACGATCCTGACTCCCAGACGAAAATACAAAGGATTTGCTCAAAATACTTAGAATCAGATGTTGGAAAAGAGCATGATCGAAAACTGGAAAAGTTGAAACAACGTAAGAAGCAAAACAACATTATTGAAGTGAGCAACGGTATAGCACATTACGGTGAGGTATGTAATTTTGGTGATCATGAATCAATTTACAGGCTGTCATAAAAATTGTTTATTTCTACTTTCAAAAGTTAAATAGGAAGTCTGTAAATTCTTCTAATGATACTGTATTAAGGGAATAATTCTATTTATCTAAGCCGAAATTTTCATTAGTAGTTTAAATATATAATGTTTACCTTACTCAAAAGTTCATAAAATAAGTACAGCTAATATTTTTTTACAGTCAGCTAATGATTAAATCATTTGTTTAAAATACAAGAACGAAGCTAATAACCTATTTTAGTTTTTTTAATACTTAGAAGTTATGCATATTCCTTAAAGAGATCAAAATTTACTTTACTATGTTATATAATTGCTTTATTGTAGTGTGTTTATACATGTTTCTAAGTTTGTCAGCCTAAGTTAGACAATTATTAAAAATTTAAAACTTATTAAAATTTTAAATATTAAAATATTAACATATTGTGAAATTATATATATATATATATATATATATATATATATATATATATATATATATATATATATAAATCACTTGTATGTTTTAATGTATGGATTTAATGATTTATTACGAAAACACTAATGTAAAAAAACACAAACCGGCAGATAGACAGAAAACTAAGCATTATAGGACATTTATTGACAAGACCATCTTTTCTTTTATTGAATATGTTCAATTATTCCAATGAAATAATGATGGACTTTTTACAAAAATACAAAATCAGCTTTAAAATCAAAAGATGAGAAAATTACTAACCGTCTTTAGATTCAGAAGTGTTGGAGGAGGGAGGGGGTAGATAGCTATGCAATACTTGGAGTTATAAATCAATTCACTTACCTTAAGTAAAGGATACTTTGATCGGAGTTATGCAGCAACTTAACTTAGTTTCTGATAAAATTTAATTAATTGATAAATATTGATGTTATAACCATATTATCTATCTTTAAATATCTGATACACTAAGTAAATATGAAAAATAAAAACATATGGTAACTATAACTACCTACAACTAAACAGCCTACATATCAGCCACAGACACTAATTGGTAATTTGCCTTAAATCACAAAGAAAACTATGCAGTTTCTGTCAACATAAATAAACAAATATATATGTATAGTATATTTATAATCTATAATTAAATATCTATATCTAATTAGTGTCTATAATCAAATGCAAGATTCTTCAGTATGGTCTATGTGAAAAGTATGCTTTAGCCTATATTTTAATTTAAGATCCGAATCACCAAAACTATGTTTTAAACCAGTTGTGTTCCAACCATTACAAATAAATCCACTGACTAAAATTAAAGGGACATGTTGGTTAGCTGCTGGCTGAGCATCCACATACAAATATGAGGCTGAAGTTTTAAACTGTGATAAATTGTGATTTATCTCAAATCCCAGTATGTTGTAATTCAGAAACTTATATTTTAATGTGTTAATCCTAGTGAACAATTAAAAAAACAACTATGTGATAATGGCACCAGTGTTAGTAGTATATTTTTATTAAAGATTAAGACTAACTTAATTAAAAGTTTTTTTTAGATGTAAAACCTGTGAAATATATAAAGCTTTTTTGTAACATAGTTTTAGAGTGTCTATAAATTACTCTATCAAACTTCACCATTTGCATTGTCTGGTCAAAATACATAAGAAATCTCTTATAAAGTATACTCTTACTTTGTTTAGGTTACTGTCTGTCAGACTGTGTTTTTGTATGAAAAAATTATAACTTTAAATTAAGTAAAGGTATGCAATTCAAACTTTGCAAAATGTTTAGTCTAATTAAGGTCTGTTTTAAAACATGTTTTAGAATTATACAGGGTGATTCGGTTAGTGTTACCGGCACTTTCTGAGCTGATTGTACTATAAAAAATAAAGAAAAAAGTTCATATAAACATGGGTCCGGAAATGCTTCCTTACTGGGTTATGGCCAATTGAAGATTTCACCAAAAATTGTGTGCAGGAGGTCAAATGATGATTTGCCGCGTGTTTATGAAGAGATATTTATAGGCGAATGCAACTTTTTCTAACGGATTTTTAGATGAGAAATTGAATAAAGTTCATCTCATAGCTGTATCTCATTTAGTTTTTTTTTGTTATACTACAAAAAATCAGAAATAAAATAATTTTGAAAACACTTTTTTAAGGTTTAACGGACAATTATTTTGTTAAATAGGCATTGAAGACCCACATTTTTACAAAGAAACTTGCAGAAAATTTAATTCTGAATAAAATTATGTGCCACACGGCTATTAACAGCGAAGTATTAGTTTCTGGAATTTAATTTTACAACAAACATTCTACCAAGCAAGAAATTCCAAAGCAAAGGAAAACCGCATTTTAATGACATAGAGTAGCCTACACATAAGATTTATTAGGATGCAATTTAAATTAAATTTTAAATAAATTATTGTTTTTCATCTAAAGCTTATAATACTACGTACCACTTTCATAACAGGTGTTCAAAAATCAGTCCTTGTACTTCAATACACTTAGCAGCTCGCTTTCTGATTGATCGAGTTATCCTCCGCAACGCTGCACGATTGTTTTTTATTTGTGTGCGGCGGCATCTTCAATTCGATTTATTAACTCTTCACGTGTATTTACTTTTTCCTGGTACACCAGGTTCTTCATCCAACCCCATATACAGAAATCTAATGGAGTTAGATCTGGTGATCTTGGTGGCCAAGTGTGTGGTCCACCGCGACCAATCCATCGCCCGGGAAACTGCTCGTTTAAGTGCATTGTTACATTATGGGAAAAGTGGGCAGGGGCACCATCATGTTGATAAATAATATTGCACCTTGCTGCTAATGGAACATCTTCTAATAATAGTGGTAGTTGTTCTGTAAGGAATTCTAGGTACATGCGGGAATTTAGATGTCCTCGGAGAATGAATGGTCCTATTAATCGATCATGAATGAGTCCACACCATACATTTACACTAAATCTGTGTTGAAAGTTGCGCACAATTGTACTATGTGGATTTCCCTCTGCCCAAGTGTGTTCATTGTTAAGGTTGTTGACGCCATCTCGGGTAAATTGAGCTTCATCAGTGAATAAAATGGTTCTATGATGTTGACGGTTTCTAATTAACCAGTTGCAAAATTCCAATCGAAGAGGAGGATCTGTTGGTTGAATACTTTGAACTTGTTGTTTATGGTAAGGGAACATGCTATTTTTGCGCAAAGTTCTCCATACTTCAGACTGAGACACTGCGAATCACCTAGAAAGACGCCGTGTACTGACACCAGGACTGCGTTCAGTAGCCATGATTATAGCCTCTTCCATATCTACATTATTCTGGGCAGGGCGATCCCGATAATTATTAATACTAGGAAGTTTACCTGTTACTCTTAGGGTACGAAATGATCCACTGATCGTTTTTGGGTTTGGAACTCTGCGATTAGGAAATCGTCTTCGGTATTCTGCAGTAGCAGCGGTTGCATTTCCGTCACAAACGCCTAAGACAAATACCATGTCGGCATATTCTTCCGTTGTAAATAACAAAGGCATTGCAATTGTGATAGTAAGTTACTTTAAAATACACTTCACTAACAAACGAGTAGTAAATTAATTGTATTAAATTGCACTCATTAAACTAGTACAGAATTGGTAACAAATAATTTGGATTCCTCAATAAATTGCAGTGTATTGTTGAACAGCTGATTTGTGATACCAACTTATAAAAACATAATTTACCTTCTGTAAAGCTAACGTGACAAAGATATGTAGGTACATGATGTAACCATTTGGATAGTCCTAAAAAGTAATAGTATTATTGTTTTTTAGTTGAGCCTTAATCTATTAAAATCGTATTTACAATTGTATGCTAATCAATTATTTGTGTACCTTATATCATTACATTACGGTGTTTATTTACTAAATACGTATTTCTTGCTTGGTAGAATGTTTGTTGTAAAATTAAATTCCAGAAACTAATACTTCGCTGTTAATAGCCGTGTGGCACATAATTTTATTCAGAATTAAATTTTCTGCAAGTTTTTTTTGTAAAAATGTGGGTCTTCAATGCCTATTTAACAAAATAATTGTCCGTTAAACCTTAAAAAAGTGTTTTCAAAATTATTTTATTTCTGTTTTTTGTAGTATAACAAAAAAACTAAATGAGATACAGCTATGAGATGAACTTTATTCAATTTCTCATCTAAAAATCCGTTAGAAAAAGTTGCATTCGCCTATAAATATTTCTTCATAAACACGCGGCAAATCATCATTTGACCTCCTGCACAGAATTTTTGGTGAAATCTTCAATTGGCCATAACCCAGTAAGGAAGCATTTCCGGACCCATGTTTATATGAACTTTTTTCTTTATTTTTTATAGTACAATCAGCTCAGAAAGTGCCGGTAACACTAACCGAATCACCCTGTATAAAATCAGGTTTCAATATGGTGGCCATACCAAAGTTCAGGCTGAAATAACTCAAAAATGGGAAATTGTATAAAAAAAATTATGAGAATACTAGAATATGGGTTACTTTTAGTTAAAACATTTAATATAAAATTTATTTTCCTCTGATTATTTATTTTTGTTTTGTGTTGTTGTTGATTATTTATAATAACCAAATAATAAATGTTTTACTGAGTGCCATCCCTCACTTTAAATACACCATCTGTATCCGTATCTGTACATTACAGAAAAGTGGTTTGTGAAGTGTTTATTTATGGTTAACTGTTAAAAAATACGTTCCTAACTTTAGATGAGTGTTAACAATATACATTCAGTAGACATCAGGATAATAATAATGTCTATAACTGTTTAACTTTTAACTTAAGTAACATAACAAAAGTATGTTTTGTTTTTTCAGCTGGAAGATGAATTCCAGAAATACATAAATATGTGAGTATACTAAATATTGCTCTACAAGGGTAGCTCATTAGATAAAATAAAGTTTTTCCAGCTCAGTTCTGCCCCTAGGCCCAAGAAAGAAATTAATGATCAGCAGTACTAGTTTTGATGAGGGTTGAAATGGAAAGTTGTCAAAAGGGTTCAAATATCCAATGTACAATTTTTCTAAGGTTATATATTTTATACACATTAACATATTATGAAAAGAAGACAATTTCTATGTTTAATGGTGACTTTCAGTCTCTATCTTATTGACTGATGATGATATAACTAATTACATGTTAACACTATTATAAACATGTTATGAAACACATTACTCTAGCCATAGATTTGTGAAGAAGGAAACCAAGTGTTTAAGCAGACAGGGAATTGGTATACAGAAATACTACAAATAAAGTGCAAGAGCAAATTTTAGCTGGATTCAGTTATTTTTTACAAACAATTTCATGGCAAAAATGTTTTTCTGTATTTATAAAAAATGTTATTTATTTCATGATACTGTACTCTTTTGAATGTACAAAACAATTTCAATCTAAATTTTATAACCACTGTTATAAATAAATTATAATATATAGTTATAAATGTACACATTAGCTCACTTTTGTGAATTTATAATAGAAAAATCCTCATAAATACAATTTATATATATAAGAAAAGACCAAAAATGGGTTACATATGAAGATTTTAAAACTTAAAATAGTGGAGCTAAAAAAATGTAGGTTGCCAAATATACTTTCCTTAAAAAAAGAAATTAGAAAAAAAGACCATTCTTAATCAAGCGATATAATTATATTCTCAAAAACCAAATATACAATTAAATTCAAAAGTCTTCGTACAAAAACAAAGCAACTTGGGAATGTAATCAGGTTGAAGACAGGGAGAGTTAAGTACTCAAAGTAACATATGCTTAATAAATGAAGACAGGGTACTAAATAATCCATTGAAGGTCAAAGAAACATTCAACAACTTTTATGTTGTCTGTTGATAATTTAATCATACCCAATATTACGCCACCTAAACAATCTAAAGTTTTCAACTTAAAGACAAAATCAAAATGTCTTTTCACACCAGTATCTGGATCATCTGATGTTTTTAGAGTTATTTGTTCTTTTGAAAATAAATATTCATCTGGAGCGGATGAAATACGAATGACCCTAATAAAAAATCAGCAATAAATATTTTGATGCCATTAGTACATTTAATCACCTTCTCATTCATTAATGGATATTTCTCAAATAAACTGAAAAGGGGAAAATGTCAGAGACGTTACAAGCTCTGGATATTGTAAACACTCAAGAAAATACAATTGCAAATATCAAACTAAAACATGGGTACCTCAGGGATGCATATGGGGATCTTTTACTATTTCTATGCCATCTAGGAGATCTGCCAGAGAAAGTTAGTATAAGTTGTACGTGTTTACATGCAGATGATCTTAATCTGGATTTAAAAATTGACCTAAACTTACTAATTAGAACAAATCAGACAACATTTTTATGACTATAGTATGAGAAATTGCATGACTAGCCGTTTGGCTTTAATGTTTTTTAATTATACAAGTAGATCTGTAGTAATAAAATGAATAATGGTGTTCTCACAAGAAATATATATATCTCACAATATATCTCAACCTTATATGCATTTAACAGTAGTTTATTTGCCTTAACCCTGGCTTGCAATGATATGTCTCGTTCCATTGTTGTGATGGAAACGATACAGTATGTCTAAGAATATCACAATGAAGTTGTCCTGCAACTTAACTTTTATACTACTATATTATACAAAATTATATAAGGGACCTTAAGAACAGGAACAAATGTACCAAAATCTACTACATGCAATTAAGCAGTGATCAGTAATTTCCATATCAAAGACAGAAATTTTCCTTGCAGTATACAGATTTGATCTGAACAAAATGTAATCAATCAAAGAAGACGACTCACCCTGTACTGAGAATGAGCATGAGAAACATCTTTATTCTGTTTCAGTGCTGCTCAGTGATTTTATTTACTTGGGGACATAAAAACTTGTGTTGAGTTTTTTTAAAGATTGTCAAGGTGCAGGGTCACAGTAATTTTTGTTATCTTTTCATCGAGTATCAATACTAATAAGTTGGTCAAAACCTACATTTGACATACTGTTTAGATAATTATCTGGTTTCTAAATTACAATTTATTTAAACCTTCAAGGAAAGTAACATCATAAAAATGTCAAGACAAACATTGGCATAGATTATTTAAAACTTTAACTTCAGATGAGTGCCAACGATATAAGCCTAATATGTAAAATTAAACATTATTGAAATGACAAGATGCCATAATAGCATAACAGCCTTCTAAGCAACAATCACACAACACAGAAGAAATAGATTCATGAACATATGTACATAATAAAGCCACTTTTGTGTGATACATGAAAGAAACATACAGTTGGTAATTACTAATACTGTACAAAGCAGCTTCATCATTATTTACGAACTATGCCTACAAGAGAACCATTATTTATGGCTTAATATTTTTTTAAATAGATAAAAAATGTAAAATTTCTATTTGTACAACATTTACTAATGTTTTAATACAGGAAACAAAACAAATTATTGATAACTCCTACATAATAAAAAAGTGCTACAGATCATCTAAACTTTTAGAACTAAAATGATTGTATTATAAAACATAAAAAACAGTAATATATAACTCAAATTTCTTATACACAAATAAATAATTATTTGAATAAATTATAAAAAATAAATAATAATCGTTATAAGACCAACAAGAGAATAAACATATAAAATATATAACCAAATGAAAATAATGAATAAATTACAACAAACAATAAAGTATAACTGTTTTGGCAGCAATATTCATAACAATGTTTAAAAATAACAAAAAGTTTTATTGCTATAAACCATTAAGCTAAAATACATGTGATTGGCAAAGGTCATGTTATAGCAAAAGCAATTAAAGCCAATCATGTATAATATGAATATAACAAAAGTGAAGAAAGCTACACAATAATCACTGACCTCACAACAGAACATCAACCAAGTTGTAAGATGGGTTTGCTTGAGCTACAAAAAAAAAAGAAAAAAAGAACAATATTAAAAAACTAATTTTACAAAATTTAAAATACGCATAAGATTAGATTGCAGTTACAATAAAATACAATTCATAGTGTACTCATTCATCGATACAGATTAAAAGGTGCTGCAGTAAAGTCACTGTTAAAATAATTTTATGTGCAATAAAAAGCTTGATCTTTTAACCAATTACTTACAACTAATTAAAATTTCTTCCTTGCAAACAGCCTAAATTGATACTCAAGTGGTTGCTCTGGAGAGACCTAGAGACACTTCTCCAATCTATACATTAACATTACAAACCTCTTCTAGCTGTATTTTTAGCATGATTGTATATATATATTTGAAACAACTTTGATGTATCCATATGTTTTGAAACATTTTTATTCACAATGAAATCAGTGTTTTGACATTTACTGGGACCGGCATGTATTCCACATACATCAATAATAAGCAGTGTATGGTTTAGCTTAACCTGAAATTAATGATCACTAACAAAATTGAAAGTGGTTTTCTTCCTTTATGGCTTGTTATCTCTCAAATACCCAATAATGAACATGTACATCATATGGAAGTCTCTATCCCTGCCCAGATACAGTCATGTCAATAGGCCTCTTATTATTTATTAACTGTTTGTTTTACATGTTTTTGTTTGATTTATTAATCGTGATATTGCATTATATGTTTTGTGCTGCGTTAAGTTTTAATTCACTTGAGAAGAGCATTCTAGTTAATCAACAACTACTTTTTTTATGAAGAACAAGCTGATGATGTAGCCACATTGGTACTTCTGAACCAGCCCATTTTTATTGAGTTGATCAACAGTGCATAAAAAATCTAGTCCTACATAAAATTTATCTTTATAAATTGGTTATGTTAGGTAAGTTAATATTATCTATTTATCCAGTAAATGAATATAATTCTGAGATGTTTGTTATAGTCAATCTCCAACATGGTTCACTCAGCTGTACTGCCTCGTCTGGAGATCTTTTGTGGAAATATTTCGAAATCCTCAAGAGCAATTCATAAGACTGACCTTTTACATGGTAATATATTTTAATGCTGTTTAGTTAGTATTTTTTTCAACTCAAAGTCAATTCAAACCTAGATATATTGAGGTTATACTAGGAGCAATAAACCGAATATGCTGGTGTTGCGCTATATCCAGTAAATAGTAATGAGCCTTCTGCATTGTATGCTTCTGTGATCTAACTCTTTTTCACATGTAAAATAGTTCTCATTTATTTAAATCTTGTTCAAAAAGTGTTTGGTTCAAACCCAAATTTCAAATGTGTGCTTTAAAATGGTATTATAATTTTGTTCTAAAATTTATCATAAACTTTGTACAGAGGACTTTAAAAAAAAATCAAACCTTCATAGCCTTATATTATATAAGTCAGAGACAGCTCTCATACTTTTGAGCACACACAGGGGAGTACTTAATGTATTGTTTATCTACATTTAGAGTACTATAGGTAAACCACTTACCAAAAGACACTGGGCAATTGTAGTACACAGGATGGGGTAAATACCCCTCTGCCACTGTGATGCCGCCACCTCCCAGTATCCCCACCACTGTTCAGCACTCGCCCACTCACTCTATCCTCTGATCTGGTCACTGCCACTTAGTGGCTAACCTCACACTAAAACGCAACCTCCCTGGATACGTCTATAGCTATCCAGAATGGTTTTCATTAATCACTTAGTCTCAACTTTATTGGAACCGCTTTACCCACTTTTAAAAATTGCCACTATTATACACCTTTACAATTCAATTTCAACATTCTAGATTAGATATGTAGTTGCTGGCTTTCCCTCTTCAGTTAGTAAAAAAGTAAACATAGAATGTTTGACCAATGCAGAGTCTCTTGTGTCCTACTATTTTAAGGTAAATTTTTAGATTTTGAACACAACAATCTTGACTTATCAGTTGATAAAAGCTCCTTCAGTGATACCAATGTAAGGTTTTAGGTATACCAAACTTGTTTTACAAACAGCTTTTGCTATAAATTAAGAATTTGTTCGTACATTTATATAGGATGCTCCTAGTATTACAATTTTAAGACGTAAATAAAGCGGCATAGATTTAAGAGTTTATTTTAATATGTGTTGATTTTTGCAAGTAATTTATCTAGCTAAACTACAAGTTCAGAGGAGACCAAAAGAAAAATTATTAAATTAAACATTAAAAAGTTCTAGATAGTCTATTTGTAGTATTGGATTAAATTTTGTTATTCCTTTTACATTAGACTAATTCATTTACTATGAAAATTGTAAAATTTTCATACAGAAAAAGGTAAATATTGTTACAAAATGATCAGCTGTTAGGTTTTGTATAATTTGTTATATGCTTTGTTTAATACACGAGGTTAACATAAAACATTCTTCAAGAACCACAGTAAATGTATCAATAACGTATAACCATTTTTATAGCTCAGTTGTAGTATGAAAAAGATGTTATAATGCTGTTTTATTAGTCGATTTCTTGGTTAGAGAATCAGTTGTTGCAAATTTTACTAAAGAAATAAATAACCAAAGAGTCCAAACAAAATGGTGCCTAAAATGGGATTTTGTAGAAGAATTAAAAACTTGTTTGCTATGTGTAAAACCTGGTATGTTTGTAAACAGAGCTCAAGAAAAAGCGAGAATGGAAACCTTAACACGGATGTTAAAAGAGCTGAGCAGCAATATCAGTGAAAAGAACAGAGAGTTAAATATAAGAAGTTAGATTATTAAAGTAAAGATATCATTAGTTTCAATATCAAGATAGATGAACAAAACAAACAATTAGCATAGAAATTCGAAGCAGGACAAATTTATTAAATTCAAAAATGAAACATTTTGATGAAAAATTTTAATTAGTTGAAAGAAACATGAAAGCTGTCACTCAAAATTTGAAAATTTAGAAAGATGCTAAAAGGAAATTGGAATACATAACTGAACAATTATAAAGACAAATAAATAACTTACAAGAAGAAATTACAGTTAAATATCAGGCTTGTAGGCATGAAGAATTAGTCCATGTTGAAACTAATCATAGGTCTATGCCAGAAAATTGCAGAAATAAAGGTAAGGTTAAGCCACCAAATTTTGATGGCAGTTCATCCTGGTCTGTTTTTTATTTGCAATTTGAATCTGCTGCAAACTTTAATCAGTGGATAGTGTCAAAGAAAATTGTTAATCTGGTCCTTTCTCTAATAGAGTGTGCTGTTGATAAGTTATAGACTTTACCAGCTGAGATAGACTATATCACATTACTGTTAGTATTAAATCAGTGGTATAGAGTGGATCATATGGACTGCGTAAACTATCATCAGTTGGAGTGTAGGGTAAAGAAAGGCGAGTCGCTGCAGGAGTTTGCCGCTGATATAGAAAAGCTGGCCTGCTTGTTGTATGCTAGCGCTTTCACAGATCTTAGACATCATCTAGCAGCACAGGCATTTGTCGATTACCTACAAGACTCAGATATAGAAGATGTTACTTCTGAGAAATTATGAAAGCGTGAGCACCGCTTTAATACAGGCTTCAACATTGGATGCAGCGAATAAGGCATCACATGGAACAGTTCCTTTGCGAGGAGTTTGCTATGCAAGTCATAAATAATGTAGCCATTATTATACAATGTATGTAAAGTGTTTATATGGCCAGACAGGACAGATGAAGTCATTGTGCTCAAAGAGGACATATCTAGCGTTCGAGTGCTGGGACTGCTGCAAAACGGTTCACTAGTGACAGGACTGTCTATGAGAGACGCAGCTAGGCATGGAGGACCAGGTGTAGCCTGGAAATAAGCTGTTAGAAAACTAAAACAGGCTGATGGGATGTATATCAGCTGAAAATCAGTGCTCCGGAGTCTATTGTATGTGCAACACTGTTGAGAAGAGACGGAGAGCCTGATAGTGCAAAGACAAGTGAATGGAATATATTGTCCTCTAACATTCTATACGATACAGGAGTGACTTCTTCGATTAATCATTTGCTTTGGAACAGGATGTATAAAATATCATGCTCAGAGATCCATGTTGCTTGACGGATTTTATGTAATTATTGGGATGTATTCACATTGAAGGTTGAATTTAGTCAAACGAACATCATATCAACACAGGTAATGCCCAACCAATTCGTCAGAGACCTAGACTAATGCTTTTTGTGAAATACCAAGACGTAAGAACGTTGTTAGAAGACATGAAGAAGCAGAATGTCATTGAAGAGTCTAGTAGTCCCTGGTCATTGTCTGTAGTTATGGTAAAGAAGAAAGATGGAGAGATGCGGTTCTGTGTAGACTATCAGAAGCTTAATGAGGTAACTAAGAAAGACAACTATCCGTTACCTCACATTGATGACATGTTAGACATAATGGGAGGATTACAATGGTTTTCTATGTTATGGTTCTATGTTCTATGTTCCACTTGACCTTCAAGTCAAGTGGAGCTATATCCTGAAGATAAGGAGAAGTTTGCATTTTGAACAGGTGAAGTGCTATGGCAGTTTACGGTCTAATCTATCTGGATGACATAATCAATATGGGAAAGACATTCTCCAAACACCAATCAAACCTGGAGACGTTTACAGATGGTTAATTTTAAATTAACATCACAGAAATGTAACCTCTTTAAACTTGAAGGTAGAGTGACAGAGGTTTTGCAAAAATTTCATGCTGGGGCATCAGGTGCACATTTGAGAAGCAACGATATAATGGAGAAGCTGCAGAACTGTTGGGTCAACTGTCAGACAAATGTGGATTTGTGGTGTCTACATTGTGATGCATGTGTCTCATGTAAAGGCCCAAAAGTTCGATCCAGGGGCAAGCTTCAGCAGTACCCCTAGTTGGTGTCACATGTAGAAGGATTGCTTGCCCATTTTTTTAAGACTGAGGCTGGAAATTGTTTTTACAATGGTAGTGATGGATTATTTTACTAAATGGCCTGAAGTTTATGTGATACCTCAGGAGTCTGAGACCATTGCAGAGACATTGGTAGGAAGATGGATCTGTTGCTACAGAGTGCCTATGCAGATACACAGTGACCAGGGTAGGAAATTTTAATCCAGCCTGTTCTAAGCCGTCTGCAAACACGTGGGAATGTGGAAAATTAGGATAACACCACTGCACCCACAGTTTGATGCTTTGGTTAAGCACTATAACCGTACTCTGGAAGAATACCTGAAAAAGTGGTAACACTAGCCAAAAGAATACAAAACTGCCTGTTTTCCTGTTAGCATATTGTTCAGTTGTACATCAAGGTACAGGTAGAACCCCTACTGAGATGTTATTTGGCCATGAATTATGCTTTCCATGCAGTGGCGTATCAAGGGTATCTGGTACCCTGAGCAATATTCTGTTTGTTACCTTTCCTTTACCACCAAAGAAATTTTTTAAGTTAACATTAAATATAAAAGTACAACAATTAAGTAATCTGGTCATTGAATAGTAAAATTCATACATGCACGTTATGACTAAACATATTTCAAAATGAATTTAAAATAACATTATTTTTGAATTTGTAGTTTGGTCATATCTATTACAGTTTAAGAATGTTAGGAAAACGTAATTCATATTTTGACTTTTAAAAGCATTTGTTTGATGTTTAATAATATTTATGATGTAGCAAAATAAATAATTAGATAAAATATTAAAACCATATAAATTTGTTCAATTTTCAGTATAGTTTGAATGCATTTTCATTTCAGTTCATCGGCCTGTTGATCTCTACTCCTTACGTAGGGCTGTCAGTTGACCAGGCTGGTATACAGAACATGCAAGGATGTCTGTATCTTGTGGTGGTGGAGACTATCTTCACCTTCACATACAGCGTGTTCCACACCTTCCCTTCGGAGATACCCATTTTGCTCAGGGAAATAGGAAATGGTCTGTACACACCGGGGCCTTACTACATTTCCAAGATGATTGTTCTGGTAAGTAGATGTTGATATAGTAGAGTTATTACCATTTTGTGAATAAATTGTGGTTTGTGTACAGTCACCCCAAAGTTACACCTTTTCATAAATTTCTTTTGTTACAAAATTAAACTAATTCAGATTTTGAAATACAATAATTTAAAATAAAAAATACAATTAGAGATGAATAATTTTACAAAACTGAATACTTGATTAAAAATATTTAAAAACATTCTTTTCTAATATGCAAAACAAAATTGCTGTCTTCCCCCTTTATTCTTTCTAGATAATATTATAAACTTCTGTGTCTTAAATGCCTGTGAACTAGAGTTCTTGGAGCATTCTCTATTAAATAAATGTTCTAGAGGAGTACCCATTATCACTAGTAACACCTCTAAGAGCACTATTCTATGCACTAATGGTTTTCAGACCCACATATCTCTGTATCAGTAAAACCTTTCCTTGTGGATCCCTAAATTGTAATACCCCATTCCATACCAGCTCACCATACATCATGGCTAACTGTCTCACTGCATCAGTAGCTGTGTATGTCTTTGCTTTTGGACGTCATACATAGCTCATTAATCAGGCAATAACTGCTGACTCCTTGATATGAGTTATAAAGTTGCTTTACTCTCCAGCCAGGCCCAGGTACTTCACCTCCGTTTTCAGTTACGCCAAAATTCTATTTCAAAAATAACATTCTTTACTATCACAAGCAAATTTTTGCCTCAGTTATTTCCTACATTAACACAATAGCCTGAGCAGTCAGCCTCCATGGCCATGTTTACCTTATCCATGAGTTCAATTTCATTTTGGCTATAATTGCCAAAGCTAGCTCATCAGCATGAATATCATGATCACATTCTCCAGCATTTCTAGTCACAGAACACCTTCATGGACAATGCTCCAAATTGTAGGACTCAGGTGAGATCTCTGGAGGACTCCAGTCATTTTATTAACTGTCTCGACCCATTGCGTTTGTTGTCATGAACTTACTAGTAGTAAAGAGTACAATCAAAATCTAATTCTGAAATTGTCATTAATCATTCATGTTGAATTAGTATTAATTGTTTGTTTGTTTCAGTTACCAAGAGCACTACTGGAACCGATACTCTACTCAGCGATGGTGTTTTGGATAGCAGGACTATTTGGAGGCTTTGCTGGTTTTATTCAGTTCTGTGTTCCGGTCATAGCGTGTGCTGTCACTGGCACTGCTTGGGGTAAAATACGTACCATTATTTTTCAGTTTTTAAAATTCTATTCAATTAAGCGTCTTACATTATATCAATCCCTCACTTTGATTCAAAATTAACCTGTTTACTTATTATAACAGTAGGTCCATGACTTATTTAACATTCCCTGTTAAAAATATTACTACACTGCAGCCACTATGAAAAGTGATTAGTTTACTTCTGACTCATCTATTGAAAGTTTTGTTGATAAGCTATATCAACTTCTTGATTTAGTTAATAATAGTGCTAAGTATCGTAACTATAAGACTGTTTTAGCTGGTGACATAAATATTGATCCCAGGAAATATTGTTCAACGTCGGTTAAGTTTCTCAACATTCTACAGTCTTAAGACTGTTTTTGTCTTAATTTTCTGCCTACTAGAGCAGACTCATGTCTAGATAATTTTATTTCTAACCTACACCCCACAATGTATAGCTGTGAAAGAGTGCAGTGTCATATCTCTGACCATCTAGGATTGCTTTTGAAGCTTAAAATTTTTTGCCCTTAGTCTGATAACCCGTCCTTACCTACCAGTAAGTTTGTAGAATCCAATTATAGTTATAGAGTGTTAAATGCTTTTGGTGTTGAGAGACTTAAATGGGTACTTTGGGATTATACCGACCACACCCAGACATGAATCGTTATTTGACATTTTGCTTCTACTGATTACTAGATTTTTTTTTTTTTTTTCTTAGGACAAGAAGCTTATAAATTGCACTTAGTCCTGTAAGAACCTTTGCGCTGCTTCCGGAGTGACAGGATATTCAGGATGGGTAAGGTTAGGGAGTAGGTGCCGCCTCCTATCGAGATCCATGAGGAAGAATTAGGGCACTACATCTCAAAGTCATCCCGGAAGAAGGGGAGGCCAGCTCTGAACCAGCCTCTCCAGTCAAAGTAGGCAGGGGGTGGCACACCCTTGTTGAGGTTAACAAGAACCTCTGAGGTAAGGGAACAAACCCCACCAACTCCAACAGTCATCTTCCACAGTAGACTAAACCTATCGAATTGCCCATGAACCCCAGAATCTCAACATTTGCGGTTAGTGATGTGCCGCTACTGGACATCCATAAGGTTGCCCAGATTGAAGTGGCACATCGGTTTTTGCTGTGCCCAGTGGTGGGTTCAACTGGTAGGTATAAACCAGCCAGAAGTGATCCCTGCTGGGTTGATTACTAGATTAGCGTAGAACAATATTTCGTCAATATAAAAACAGGAATTGTCTTATCACAAACCCCTCCCCATCCTCAGACAGAGGTCAAAGTCGAGCGGTCTAGTAGATAACGTGATTGCAGAGTCTCGCCGCCCGTTCAGCTGGTGCGTCGGTTTGTGTGTACTTCCGTGTTTTACCCCTACATTTCTCCAAACACAAAAATTCAACAAAAACAAACAAAAACCAAACAAAAACTAAAACTCTTTATTGAAAAAACACACAAAACTTGTGTTTATTCTTGATCACACTCCGCCACCCAGAATGTGAGTGCCTCCGGTCATCAGCGCGGGCTTCGGCAGCACCGAAGCCCGCGCTGATGTCAACGAAAGAAAAACATCCCTCCAGATAGTAAAATATCAAATTCTAGAGGGGCTGATCAGAAATATAAATTGAATTCTAATGGAAAGGCAATTATGTACCGTGCAAAAAACTTAAATAATCATGTGATGCCGCGCGGCCTGCCGTAATCGGGATTCTCGAGAAAGATAAGATAACAGCGACAACAATACAGATCACAATGCCTGGAAATGCTTGTTGATTGATGGAATGTTAGTTCTGTTACTCAACTACATCGTTTTATAACGTTCTAAGTTCATAGAAAAAAGTTTAAGCGTTGGGGGCATATAACGGAATCTGACCCCATTTACAATTGATAATCGTTGTAATTTTGTAATTAAAGAATTGTTTTTTCATTCTATCATGTTTGTTTCTATAAATTTATATTTTTGTGTTCTTCATACTGGTGTGGTTGGTATAATTCCAAAGTACCCTTAAATGTAGGCTAAGTAATACTGACTGGACCAAAAAAATTCCAGCTGCTGATAACTTTGATGTAGCCTTTAATCATTTTATGGAGATTGTGTCTCACAACTTTAATGACTGCTGTCCTTTGAAGAAAGGCAACAAGAAAACTCATAGCAATAAGATCCTTAAGCCCAAATGTTAGTACACACCTTTCTTAACTAAAATGAAGATACTACTAGACATAAGTCATGAAAAATGTAAACTTAATCCAGATCTATTAGAGAATCAAAGAAGAATTACAAGATTTTATCTAGTCCAAATAAACATAACATAAAAGATGCTAATGACGAATTTATCTTGGGATCAAACAAACCTCTGCAAGGCAGCCTGGCAAGTAATTAATAATGAAACAGGGTGTACACCTAAGAAATGCTCTCAGACTGAACCTCCTATATAATTTATTTCTACATAAAAACTAAATTTAATCTTAAAACATGAACTAAGTCAATATTATATATGCTGATTTTAACAATTAAACTATTCCATAGATGGTTAATATGTAATAGAAATCTTTAGAATCTCTTATAAAACTATGCATCAACTTTTAAGTAAAATGATAATTTTATTACATCTGAAACATGTACAAAAGTTAGATTGTGTTAAAATTTCAATACTCTCTAGAAATATTCATAAATTAGACTTACATGTAACGTTTAATCGCAATCAGCTAATGTGTATGTTTCATTATGACGTAAATATTGCAAGTTATTCAAAATTAATAACAAATTAATAACAGACACAGCCTTGAACTGGTTTGGAGATTACGTTCATGACCGCAAGCAAATAGTAGAGCTGAAGCAACTCAAAAATGGACAAACAAAAACAGCTAGATCATCTCCCCTGAGAGTAAATAGGGGTGTTCCTCAAGGTTCGGTACTGGTCCAGTGCTGTTTTTGCTCTATACTGAAGACCTTACTTACTAAGATCTTTAAAGATACTTAGAGGCCTTCTGCCTCCCTATCATGTATGCTGATGACACCGTCCTGATCACTAACAACAGATCAGTTGAAGCATTGGAGATATCAACCTACATTGCGATGAATATGGCACATGAATATTGTATTAGTAATGAAGACAAAACAAAACAACTGTCAATAGGGCAACATAAGAATGACGTATCTGACCTACCCAACTTACAATCTGTAACATCCATTAAACACCTGGGTCTAATCTTGGATTCCTCTCTATTTGCTCTGAAAAGAGTCAAAGCAACCTGCACCAGTCCAGCGATTAAAACTGCCTATTTTGCTTTATTCGAGACCCGCATCATGTATGGGATCATTCTTTGGGATGCCTCCTCTGCCAGTAACCTCCAGCGGGTGCTGATACTCCAGAACCAGTAACCTCCAGCGGGTGCTGATACTCCAGAAGAAGGCACTTAGGTGCATGGCCAGTCTTCAATATCGTGAGACCTGCAGGGTTGCTTTTAAGCAATTGGGAATTTTAACTGTGACATCTTTATACATAATGCCAGTAGCCTTGGGTTCCCCAGGAACGCCAATGCTCACAACCACAACACCAGATTTGTGGATGATTTTGCCCTTCCAGCACACAGAATGAGCCTTTTCGCCATGAAACCGTCCTACGCTGGTGCAAAGCTATACAACTTACTACCACCTGAAATCAAGAAGGAGAATCACATTTCCTTAAAGCAGAGACTACGTAGCTGGCTCATGTCCGAAACCATCTACAGCCTGGATGAATTTATTAAGAGAGCAAGGAGTGCACATCTCAGATGAACTTTTCCAAAATTGCTCTACTTATCTCTTCTAAAGTTTCTGAGTTATGACTGTTTTAAATATTTGACGCTATACTGTTCTTTACGATCATGTAAATAAAGAGATTTGTCTATTGTCTATTAAAATATGTCATATTGAATGAGAATTTAAGATACAGTGCCTTAGATCTTTAAAGTTTGTAATGGACCAAAAAAAGTGATTCATCCAAATAGTGATTAAAAACAAGATTTTGGAGTAAGTTTTGTATTTGAGTATTTACTAACTACAGCTGTATGCAAAATTTTGTTTAAGTTGACTTGTCTGGCAATGGTTAATGCTTAAGTGTTCACAGATACACTCAGATATATAAACATGTTTGTTAAACTTTTTTATTCACTGTGTGTTCCACACTAGGGTTTACTTTGAGAATAAAAATTTGATGTTTTAAACCATCAAAACTTTCTTGTATAGAGTGTACGGTGAAGAATTTTAATATGAAACATATATTATATAACATGTCTGTTTTTTTGCAGTAATTACTGTTAAAGATACCTGAAGTCGGTATTTTTGTGTTGCAGGTTGTCTGATCTCAGCTACATTTGAATCAGTTGCAACTGGTTCTCTCATCTCTGTGCCAATAGAGCAGATTTGTCTCATGTTTTGTGGTATCTTCTTGTCAATAAGGTAATATTTTCTGCCTACCTGGTAATACTAATAAAATTAGCATTGCATTCTTGATGCCTTCGCACTGTTTTGTAAAACATTGGTATTTTTATTGTTCTACTGCTCAAGTGTTTGTGTCTTAATTAATTTGTAATCTCAGTATAGTAGCAGTACAATATTAAGGTTTATGGAGCTACTAGTCTGGTGTCCCCAAACCAAGGAGAGAGGACAAATTATGACCTGCTTCTCCATTGATGCTGTGGTACATACTATGTATAGATTCAGTATCTTAAGTTGTGACTTAGGTCTGTTGCATAGGCCTGAGAAGCATATAGAACATCTGGTCTGAGACAACCAGTCAGACTAAGGCCTTGCTATTAGTTTTAAATTTCATAATTAAAGCAATCAGGGGAGGAATGGGGTTATTGTGAGACCTATGTACTAAAATTGTACAATTATAGAATTTATGTTTTTGGCATTTAAAATTGTTTTTAAGCTGAGTTTTGAGTAACTGATAATGCTAAGCTATCAAATACTCTGGTACCTTATAATATTCATTGTTTAAAACTCACACCTACTAGAGAGACAAGCACTCTATCTATATCCATTGATTGTGTTTGTACAAATATCAATCCACAGTAGATTGAAGTCTCAATTTATACTACAGAAATTTCATGTAATAAAGCGCAGCTAAGCTTAATCTACAAGAGTTAAGTACCTCCACCCATCTTGAATTCTGAAAGGAGGCACTTATATAAGGAAAATTTAGACCATATGAAAGAAATTCTCAAATAACAGAAATGGGGTCAAATCTTAAATACAGAAAATATAAACACAGCCTAAAAATCTCCACTGCAGATTGCAAAACACCTAAATACATATTTCATGACTCAAGCTGAAAAGACACTGGAAGAAGCTGGTCACAATCTAGATCTAACTGACAACCAAGTGGAGATCAGTGGCAATGTATCTAACTTTAAGCTCCATTTGATAAATCTGACTAAGATTGAAAAAACTATTCTTTCACTGAAGTCAAAACTCTCAGCTGGAATTGATGATGTACCATCCACCATACTAAAACACATAGTAAAAGATGTAACACATCCTTTGACAAACAATTAATCTACAATTCTTGCAAGGTATTTTTCCAGAAGTCCTAAATGTAGCTAAGCTTATCCCTATACACAAACAAAAAACGTGCACAGTTGCAAATGATTATAGACTCATATAAATCATTTCTACTATTATACCTATAATAATAGAAAAAAATGTTTTAACAAAACTAATGAGATACATACCTCTCTTCAAGAACCATCAACACGGCTTCCTACCTGAAAAATCCATCACTATAACCATCACAAAATTTTATTGACTGTATGATAGATCAGTTAGAAAAAAGAAACTGGACCACAATATTGTTTTTAGATTTTAGTAAGTTTAGGACAGTCTAGGACATACTAATTAACAAGCTAGAACCAGTACTTTATACATTGTTCACCAATAACTTGCCCAATCATCTCAACGAATATGCCTCTACCACAATGTATGCTGACGACACTGCTTTGATGCTGGCAGAAAAGCGGCCTGATAGTCTAGACTGTAAGACATAACAAGATTGCTTTAAAAGTAGCTAAACAATATTGTCATGTTAATAACTTAGCACTAAATGAAAGTTAAACTAAGCAAATTCTATTTTGTAGGGTAAAAAAAAATGAAAATACGGGACCAATGTTAGAGGTAGAAGAACAAACCATTTACTTGAGTATCATTGTGGACAATGCTCTTTCTTGGATGCTACATGTAGTTCTAGTCTGCAACAAATTGAGTACAGCCCTGTATGTACTCAAAAGAGTGAGGACTGTCACAAACTTAGCAACAGCTAAAGTGCTTAATTTCTCACTTTTTGAGTCCCACATAAGGTATGGATTATTAGTTCGGGGTGGATCAACTGCAAGAAATCTAAATACGGTCCTAATCCTGCAGAAAAAAGCTGTACAAGTGCTGGCAAACCTGGGCCCATGAGGGACATGGTGAAATAGCTTCAAAGATGTTGGTATTCTAACTGTTACTGCACCTTTTATTCTTCAATTCCCATCATCCACATTCTTACAATGCTGAACGACTTGTTGAAATCCATACGCACAACACCAGAAACAAACGGAATTTCAATCTTCAACCTCACAGGCTTGTAATGTTTACAAAAAAAACCCTTCCTATGCAGAGCAAAATTCTTCAATCTCCTGCCAAAACATCTCAAAGAAGAAAAGAAAATATCAACACTCAGATCACATCTCACTGCCTGGCTGACTAAGATGACCTAGTATACTCAGTGGAGGAATTTTCAAACTAGAAAGATTTAATACCTTAACATTTGATTATTTTTTGTATTGTATCGACAATTTGAATTATTTTGATGTATTCACGCATATTCTGTACTCAATGTTCATGAATAAAGTCTGCTTTGATTTGGTTTGAAAAAATGACAATATTTTATGGTTATTTGAAAATGATGAAATTAAATCTGTATTAATACTTAAGATCTTATTTGAAAGAATTTGGATTTGATATAAAAATGCTGATAAAGCCACAGATACTCTAACAATACTAAAACCTTGAATAACGTAAGTAATGTGTTTTGTAACCAGGAAACACATTTCCTGGTAAGAAAGTTGTTATATTTTAGCACAAAATATTAACATCAGATACTGTTAACATAACCACCTATACTGATAGTAGTGTGTCCTTAAAAACCCAAACTATATAATATATGAATATGACCATATTACTGTCAAGTTTTTTAATGAACATTGGGGACTGCATTAAAAAAAATTGTATAAATAAAACTCTAATCTGCATTTAAGTATAATACATAATTTTGATTTTACAGTGATGCACCTATGTACCTGGTTTGGATTAAATACATCTCAATGTTCTACTACGGTCTTGAAGCAGTCTCAATTCAGCAATGGAGTGAGATAGATGAAATACGTAAGTTAAAAAAAAGAATTTTACTGATTATTGACTTATTTTTAAAATTTTATTTAAATGAATAATTACAATACCTGTGAATAGGCCTTAGTCTGAAAAACTATTACTTTTTAGCATTTTTATGTTAAGTTAATATTTTTGTAATTTTTTAAATCTGCAATTTATGTTATGAAAATATAGCCCAAACACGAAAAAACATTTCTGATCTTTAGGTTATAAATTACAAGAATATTAATGTTAAATAAAAAAATCAGCTTTTCTGCAGACTTAAACCTAGCATGTCGTCGAAGCAAAAGAGATGGCAGGCAGGCTGGATTACATGTGTGACGGTTTGTGTGCATCAAGGGGTGAGACCCTAAACCTCTCCAAAAGTCTCAAAATATTTAAAAAGGTTAGGAATTGAATGTCATTTTTTTTGTAAAAACAAAACATTTTACTATTTACAAAAAACAATTTACAAATTGGAAAAAGTGGAATTTTTTGATGTTTTGCATAAAAAGTTTTTTAAAACATTTAGTATATTTTTAAAAGTAATAAAAACGTTATTTCTATTTTTATAATGCTTTACTTTTGGATATTTTTTGTTTTTGCACTTACAATAAAACCAGAAACCGAAATTTAAATAAAAAACTTAATCCAACTGCATATAAAAATTCCTTGTTTTGTACTAAAAAATAAAATATATAAAAGTGTATACTTTGCTTCAATAATAAATTTTCTACATAGGTTTGAATGAAGGTGTGCACAACTAGCAAAATAGTGCCTGCCATTATAGGAATTTCAACTGTCAGATCCAGGTTTAAATACGACTCTGTAAATTGTCAATATTATTAGAATTAAACAGTTTTTGACAACTAAAAGCTCAAATTTCAATTGTTTGAACTAATAAAAATCTGGTATAACTAATCAGCTTTGTTTTGTTGAAAGTGATTGTCAACTTCCTTGGTTTTGGATGTTACAGCATGTTCGGAGAACAAGAATGTGCCTTGCATATCTTCAGGAAACGATGTGTTGAATAACTACGGCTACAGTTCTAACAACTTTAACTTGGATCTGTTAGGTCTTGGCATGCTCTACTGCATCGCTCACATCATTGGGTTTGTCTCTTTTAAACAGAGAAGTAAGAAACAGGCTGCCTATTAGAAGTTCAGGATTTTGGGTAAAACCGATGTTTTCCCATGGCTGTGGGTAACATGACACGGGTATTCCTAAATGTCTCTAGATAAGAAATAGATTATCATGTTCTAAGATAAGAATGCTTTGAAATTTAAAATCTCTACTTAAGAAATGTCATCCATTAATAACAATATCCTTATTACTACTGTAAATGTCTGAAATCAATCATTTATGGTACATTTTTCAACATTTAATGGGCATTTCACCAAAAGAAATGCTGTGTGTAATAACCTGCATTATTCATTTGTATAATACATTATACCAATATTCCTGGAATGATAGTTTGTCCATGTATTGTTTAAGTTTTCAACCAATAATTACAAACCACATTTTATATATTTCTGTTGCCATACATATTTTATGGTTCAAAAAGCTCATATGGTAAGAGAGCTTCTTAATTTTAGCACTGTTCCCTTGTAAGTTATTAGATAGTTCATTCTCAGAATGTTGTTTACTTTAATGGAAAAATAAACAACTAAGTATTAATGGTCATACTGTGTATGGAAATAATAAAACAGTTTCAAAATTTCATTCATCTAAGTTTAAAAGATGGACACCTTATTAGTCGTCTTTTTACACATTATTAGTTTAATTCATGAAAGTATTGAGATTTTAATTTTTTTAATACCATTTAGTAGTTTTGCAAAATATTGTTTTGATGTTTGAAAAGAAATTTTGATCTAATTAGGAAAATAAACTCAAAATAATCATATGTGTTATATTAAACATGGTTATTTCTATTAACAATATTGGTTTCAGTTTTTCTTGTTACAAATGTTTAATATTGTAAATATATTACCAGTGGTAGAGCCACTCCTGTAACTAAAAAAACCTAAGAAAAATAATCCAACCAAATGACATAATAACAAGAAAAACTGCTATGTTAAATTAAAACAAAATTAATAGAACACATAACTAAAAATCTAAAGCATCAAGTAAAAAAACCTAATTATTTACAATTTTCCTTATTCTATTTACCTCAGGGCTAGATTTTTTCAATAATTGTTAATTGTGTAATCATTTGGTGGTGCTTAATGTATCAGATTTCAAAGAAATCTCAAATTAATATTTTTGCTAAATAGGTTAAGTAAATAAATATATTTTAGATAGTCTAATAGGAAGTGCATTTTAACACACCTAAATAAGCATGTAAAATTAATTATTCAATATTGTTATGTATAGTTTTATATTATGTGAAAAATCATTATATTTAAATGAAATATTATTATTGTATGTATTTTATATTATTGTAAGAATACTACTTATGTATTTGTTAATTTTTGGTTTTTTATAAATTTAATAAAATTTATTAAAGTTTGATTCATTTGTTACCTTTAATTACATTTAAATTTGTCTTTTCCTCTAACTACTTAATGTTCATCTTTTTTAATAGTATACATTACATCGCATTTCCTCATTTTACATATATCATACCGTAATGCAAAGACAGAAACGAATTGTCATTATATTGGATTAATATTCGAGATTCTTTGAATTTGTTATCAAATAAGTGACAGATTGATCCAACAAAAACTAACAAAATATATTACTTTCACTTTAAAAACTTAGATAATGAATACAAATGCTGTTCTACAACCCACTTTATTAAAGTAGTGTTTGAACATAGCTCAAATTTTCATGTTGTAGATAAATATTGGTAATTAATTTTCAACACAAATTATGGCCCACACACTGGAGAGATTTTCAAATAATTGTTAGGAAACCCATATACTATCAATCTTGGTCCATCCAAACATGGACTGTAGAGACAAATATCCAACAAATACAAACATGGAAATAAAATAAAATAATAAAATTAATACAAAAATAAACTGAATTGATGACTATCATACAGTATTGTATCAACTGATCCTATAATACACAGTCATTAGTAGTAATTGTGCCTGCAGTATCCTATTTATTTGATTAATACATTTAAACGCTCTTTTATTATAATAATGGCTTGGAAAGTCATTATTATAATCTCAAAACGGATCTTTGAGTAGCTACACTCACATTTATTATTGAGTAAAACTGACATGTTCTGAAAAATCCTCGAAAACATGAGTGAGAATTATCTCAAAAGCGGAATATCCTCATATCAATTCGTTATTAGAACTAGAAAGAAGTATGTGATTTCACAAACTACTTAAGGATGACTGTACTAAAGAATAAAATAATAAGAATACTGGCTTTGCTGGCCACCGCCATTTCTTCATCAACTCTATAAAAGTTTACAACTACACATTTCAACTAAAACAGTACCAAGAGTAAAACAAGGATGTGTGGTTGAATATCAGGTAAAGCCGAGAGTAGTCTATAAGTATAATGAGTCAATAGGGGATGTTGATAAGGCTGATCAATTTATCTCTACATAAATATTTACATTAGAAATTCAATCAAGTGGTGGATAAAAGTATTTTTTGTCAGGTAGAAACAGCTGTTGTCAACGTTTTTTTAATTTTCAATATGGATACACCACAGCTAAATAGTGCCAAAGAGTGAAAATTCAAGAAGGCCTTAATTAAACAACTTGTTTTTGATCTAAAGAATATGGAAAAAAAGACAGACAATCTGAAATAACACAAGAGGAACAGTTGAATAGTAGATTACACTTCATGTATCCATTAGACAGCAGGAAGACAAGATACTGCTTCTATGCAGTGATCATGCAGCAGGAGGATTCAGAAAAAGAAGCAAGCTCTTTTATAAAACTTGCAAAATGAGCCAGGTATCTGTGCAGGACTAAAAAATAATTTTGTTTTCATAAATAATTGTATTTCAAATATAATAATGTCATAGGTATTTTATGTGTTGCTCTTTTAATTACTAAAACATATTACAAAATTAAATATGTTATATATATATATATATATATATATATATATATATATAAATATCCAACAACCTTATCACATTGTTACGAAAATTACAAAAACAGATGTAGACCTGGTGGGAATAAGTGTGCATCATGGAGGCAGAGCTGACAGCACCATAGTATTGGCCAACGGTTCTGGCTATCAGATCTGAGAAGACATTTGGGTAGCATAACTGTTTTAATTTCCAAAGTCTATATATTGTTGAGAGAAACAATACCAGTAAAAAATTGCCTTACAGCTACTCCAAGTTTCTTGGAAACTAGAAGACATTTTAAATCTTTCTTGTATGATTAAGCTTCAGTTGGGACATGTTCAAAGTTAATATAGGAAACCAAATGTGAGATCATCACCCATTAATTACAGCTGATTAAATCAGTATTACCTTTATAATCATTAAAAACAGTACAGTTATAAAAACATTAGGAACAACAAACATTTTGTGAGTTGAAAAGCATTAGCTGTTTGTGAACAGTTATAAAAATTGTACAGGGTACCAATTATTTTGCAATTTTTATAATAGCTCCAATGCTATTTTCCACAACAAAATCTGTCAATGCATAAGTGAGTATGACCACTTTAAAGGATGTTTGTATAAGTTAGCATCAACAAACAGCTGCAGAATTCTCAACTGTGCCTTTTCTGTTGTATATAATGATTGAACATCAAATGTTACTAATTTAGTATCTTCAGGAAGAGGTTGAGCTACATTTAAATATAAAAAGGTGCAAAAATTCATTACTATCAAGTAAGACAGAAGATTTGTCACAAATTCTTTTATACGGTCAACAACAAATTAAGAAATTGTCTCAGCTGTATAAAATATTGAAGCTACAATATTGGTCTTCCTGGTGGATATGAAATATTCTTGTGGACTTTTGGCAATATGTAGAATATTGGTATTTTCGGAGATTGATTTATTAGTAACTTGATGGAATTATCACTTAAGTTTTCTTATAAGGCATTATATTTTGGACAAAATTCTTCAGTAAATCTCTATCAAGTTTATAAGTGGTTGTGTCACTCAGTTGTCTTTCTGCTTCGGCAATATAATCCTTTATATTCATTATTACAGTCACATCCCCCTTGTCAGCAGGAAGTATTATTATGTCTTAGTTATTTTTCAAAGAATTTATAGTTTTTTGTTCCAATTTTGTTTAACTGTTGTTTTTTTTTTTTGTAAAGTATCTGAGAATGAAAGATCATAAAAAATTACATTTAAAAATTATTCTATTGGATGATCTGATTCAAAGCTAGGGGATCACAATCTGAATAAGGCTTGATTTTACAATAGATTTCTGAATTTTTGCACCTATTTCTTTATTGTGATTGTTATTTGAAAAGTAATGCCAAATTCGAACTTATCTCAAAAATTCTAAAGCATCAGAAACCAGTTTCATGTGGTCAAATTTGGGAGATGGTGCAAAGTTAAGTCCTTTGGTAATTATATGAATTTCATTTGGTTTTACAATGTAGTTAAATAATTTAATATAGTTTGTTTTGGGTAAAGTGACATCTTTCGGTTTAAAAGAATCGCCTATGTTCATAAAGTAATGAAAATATTCAATACAGCACCACTAATTGAATCATTTGATGGTAAGGGATCAATCAATTAATTGAAGAAGCTGGTTTAAATGTAGTTAGAATTCATGGAACTATTTTGTGAAACTGATACTTCTTAAAATTAGCTGATTTCTTAGATATAGAATTTATTGTTGATATTGTAAAGTTATTGATAATTTGTGAAACATTAACAATTTTTCATAATTAATAATGGTATTTCCATAATATTCATGTTTATGCACTTTTGCTTGACTTTGGTAAAGAAGGTAGACTGTGTTGTTTATAATTATGTTTGTGTTCGTTGCTATCACATTAATCGATTTATACATATAATTTAGAAATCCAGATAGGAAATTTCAATGTCAGTCCATTTGGTATCAAACCTGAACTCATACAAGCACCTATAAGGAGGATATAGCAATAGCAGTTGCATAATTTCATGTGTGGAACTCAAACGGTTTAATCCCATATGATTGTAACTTTTCTGTGTTTGACATTTTGTTTTAACAAGGAGGTTAAGTATAAAATAACAAACAAACAGACTGAAGTAATGAAAGTTGTGTGACTAACTATAACTGATTACAACAGAAAAAATGTGTCAGTAGACATTTCTTAGTGTCTTGAGGTTTACTGTATTTATTTGCCTTGGGCTCATATATTAATCTTCAAAATAATAAGGAGATATTAATAAAAATTTTCTATATTTAAGTTTAAAGCGTCTTCAAGAAATTAAACAAAATATTAGAAATAGGGTTATAAGAACATTATAAACATAAATGTCAACACACGATAATAAAAATAAAGAATTAATGAGGTAAAACTGTTTACATATGATTTTATTAATTAACTTAATTGAAATTTGTAATTAATAACAAGCTGATGGACTTGTTCGATGATTCTATATGTATAATAGAAATAAATAAATTATATGTGTGTGTATATATATATATATATTATATATATATAAATGCAGTTCTAAATGCAAGATTCACACAAACCTTTAAATTGGTGTTAACCTGTTCCCAGACATCAATGAAACCAGTGACAGGCAGTAGGATAAGTTATTGTATTTCCACTCTTCCCTTTGCATCAGGTCCATAATCTTATGGGGTTGAAATATATATTATCTAGCACCATTATATTCATCATTTCAAACAGTTTTTAAATTTTCAAACCTTGGTATGCAATGTTTCTTCATGTTATCTCTTGATTGTTTAAATAATGTGATAAAAACTACCTTACTTACCTTATCTATTGTTTTTATACCTGATACCTAATTTGCTGTTGAAATATCATCAGTCAGGTCTTAGAAAGAGAAAAATTATTTATCCCCTCTACAGATTCGTTTTAGATGTTTTTCATGTTTAAGTATAGAAGATTTTTAGGCTCAACATGAGGATGTATTTAAATTTTCCAGAATGATATGCTGGATGAAGTGTATAGTAAGCATAATCTAGGCGAGAATAGTGCAATCAGTGGTGATATCTTGGAGGGCTTTTTAAACAACATATTCGCTTTACCCCTTTTTTTACTCTCCAAATGGTGCTTGTTAACTACTCTTCCTTAACTTTCCTTAGATTAATATAATAATACTAATATTAAGAACTGTTAGCTAATCTTCCTAAAAACATTAGCATAAAAAACAGGATTTATGTCATGTAATATGCAACAGGTGGAAAGACAGGAGGCACTGGAGCATTGGGGAGAAATAAATATACAAATGTAACTTTTCATTAGTTTAAAATTCTTGAAATATTTCTGTACTTCCTCTTTGGGAAATGGTTTCACAGCTAAACAAGTTGCAATGTTCTCCGGCTGCTCAATCCACAGCTTATGGCTAATGGCATTTTCATCCAATTTTTCAGACAGTTTCTTGAGTGATTCTTCATCAGGTACCTGTACATTCAAATTAATTAAATTTTAAGGAAAAGATATCATAGTTTCTGTGCAATATAATGTTCAAAAGTTAAAGTTTTCTCTGGCAAAATAAATGTAATTTCACAAAGTATAGAAAAAGTTTCTTTCCTTAATACTTTGGTGGTATCAGGAAACTGGCTCAACTGTTAGTACTGAGCATCATATCAATTTCTGATAAGGCAACCAACCTGACTGTTGATGACCAATGATTTTGATTGATAAGGGAATGCAGGCACAGGAACACGGACTAGAAAGGACATGGAGTGAGTGAATGGTTAGGCAACTGGAGAGATTAGGTTGCGGGACTGATCCTCATATTTTTTCTATATTTAGGAAGTAACTAATTTAGAATTGAGATGGTAAGATATTTTGTTAAGAAATAATTAATATATAGTGAGGGGCATAAACATTTATAATATAAATAAATATTATTCAGTGGTTTACTGATGTTGGTCCCACAATACCTTCAGGCCCAGTTATGTATGAGCTTGATACACTACCAGTACCAATTGTGCTGTGGTGGCATAATGTCTTTGTTTATGCAACAAAGTTTTTCATTATATCTCCCTTATTGCTACAAAACATTTTTCCTTTAACTTCCAAGTATACCAAACTTTCTTTGATTTATATAAAACAGTTGTAAGAGTAATTTAGATGTTAATTGTTTCTGCACAGAGTTTAAGCTGTTGAAACTAACTATTCTGAACAATTGACTCATATTTCTAACACTTTCTCTGATGTTTCGCTCTAAATTAAGCAATTACAAAAAGAGAAAATAGTAACAATGCTCTTTTGTTTGTCCTGATAAAATCGTACTAGCAAAGATAACTCACCAAACACAGGCATAAATTGATCATCAGGATTAATACTTTTAATTACCAATGATGCTAAGATGACAGTTATCTTCTCTGTGATCATGCATCATCAAAATACGATGATACTAGATAATAGCTTAAATTGATCATCATTAACACTGTTAATATGTGTTAACATATTAGACTTATACTACCAATGTCACTGTACTAGATCCCTAAAATGGCTAGTGAGATGTTTTTAAGGGAATATTAATTTCAATATATGTGTCGTTTACCAGCATTATTTGTATATATTTCTTATTTTTAATCTTAAAATTTTCTTTACAAATTTACCAATATCATATCATACATTTCAAATAAATCTTCACAGTCCAGGCCTAACTAATACCCTCCAATTATTACTGACCATGCTAACGCCAAAATTAAACAACAATAGATTCCTATAAACCCACCAGAAGCGCCATTAACGGCTTATCGGCTATTCCCACTTGTACATACACGTAGCACACTTACTGCTCACATACTTATCAAAGTCTAAGTAATATTTTATTATTCTATTTGCATTTTTATACTGAACTTTTTAAACAATTAGTTACAATGCAAGTGTTTTTAATCATTACCGCTTCAGGGATAGGGTGCTCCCTCCGCCACTTCCAGTCTCAACAAAGGTTACTGCTAGTCATGCAAATATATTTATTTAAAATTATTTTTATATTTCTTTAATACAGTCCACTTCTTTTAAAGACTTCACAATAACAGATTTTTTAAATCACAATGTAATATTAAATGACAATTACATCTTATTTTAAAAGGATAATTTGTATGCACATGTAACTGAATTTTATTACTTTAATGGTCTATAAAACATCTAAAATTGTAATTAAAATTACTTGAGTCTCAGAAACCCCTTTCTATTCAGACCAAAGACTTCAGCTTTTAAGTAAAATCATGAATCTTTAACCCTTTGCACTCGAAATGAAATCAGAGAATGCACAGCTGGCGGATGGCTTACATGCAACCCCCATCATTGCAGTTTTACAGATCAGACACTTCATTTCGAGGCAAGTTCTCATCGGTTGTGTTGCCACAAGCGAGGCTAGCCCCTATTCCAGCGCTATAGTTTGGATAGCCACGCTCAAGACAAACTGGACTATGTTGCTATTATTTCAAATATGAAATAAATTTCTTGTCCCCTATGATTGACATGTGATGCTTTCTATCAAGAAATGTGCCAACTACCGAAATCAATAGTTTGCATTATTTATAATTTCTTTAGTTTTGTTCTGAAGCCTTTTATAGTACCACGTGCTTCTACTAGTAGTGACAAACCAGTTAAGTTTATTATTTTACTCATGTTATTTTAATGACGAATATGACATAATTGTAGATCTTTGTAACCTGGATTCTGATGGAATAAGACAAATCATTGAAACACTAGAATTTACAGCCACATTTGTTCTTGATAGTTTTGCTACAAAAATTGTTTATTCACTCTAAGCTACACGATATAGTTTTGTAATTCTTAAAACTAAATACAAGGTGACATAAATATTTCACTAAAATTAGTATATTGATAATAAAATCAAACTTTCATTTTACATATTTATAATTTGTGAATAAAGTTGGATTGCAATAAGAAACAACGGTTTACTATTAATTGATCACCCATAGTAATCTTAAAATTATGTATAAAAACAATATTAGTATATTATAAAAATTGTTTTTATAAAACACACACAATAATTTAAAGTAATGTTTTTCCTACATTCAGTGTAATATTTTAATCTTACCATACAACAATATTATGGTAATTTAAAATTGAGGCAAGTGAAACCGATTTGGAGCCACCCGGACAAATAAATCCGATCTGCCAGTGTTAAGTGGTAAGCAAAGAATTCCAACTGAGTAGGAGAACATGTAGCGTGGCCACCAAATCAGGGATAACATTGAATATCCAGAGTGCACCAAGAGGCAAGACTGGGACTTGAGTGTAAACCCGCTAAGGAATAATATGGATATCTTAATAGATCAAGAGCTGGTACTAACTGAAAATAGCTATGAATTGCAGCAGTGATGCAATTTATCTGATTGAGACTTTGATCAAACCTCCCTCAAACAGAAAAAAAAAACTATATTTGTAACTGTTCTATAAATGAATTTAAAATTATGTATTTCACAAGGTCTACACTAGTTTATTATTATTTCTATGCTACATATACTTAATGCTTCTTGTTTTACAGAACTGAAAATCTTTGTAACAGTACATTGAAATACAAAAATGGTTTGTTCGTTATGACAATATTTATACAAGTGTTAATTTTTTTTATTCAGGTGCTGAACTTTCTACTCAATATCAAACTTCAACAATAGATACTTAAATGGTGGTCAGCTAAGTTAAGTATTCATGAATGCAATATTATACATACCTCTAAAATTATCTTGTGCATACTGTTCAAGTCCTGCAGGTAAAGCTGTGTGGAGGAATCATTGTAAAACATGTGTATGACGGCTGTGCAAGCGTGGCAAGCCTGAGCTATTACTGCTCCGACGGGCCAGTTCAGCGTTTTTATTAGATCGCTCCGAACCAATACGTATTGTACAATGACAGACATCTGTAAAAAGTTAATATAAAATTAAATACGTTTTAAATTCAAAATATTACTAGAACTTCAATAATCCTTATATATATATATATATATATATATATATATACGAATATCGATGACGATGATTATATTGTGATGAATCATTCGATAATCATCATCCGATTGTGTTTGTGGTTGCATATGATAGTGCAGCCAAAACAAGAGACAATGAAATGAAATTATACACATTCAACTTTTGTGGTACCGGGTAGAGTACGATAAGCGGAGCCGGTTTGTAATATCAATATTGAAAACAATATTACTTAATTATACCTATCGATATGGCCAACTGATTCTGATTTTGAATAAATACCAACTTGTATAAACACCTTTTCAAATAATAAACACAGACAATAACAGACAGTCGAAAGCTCATGTAGGGACGTGAATCTAAGTTTTAAAAGTGGCATATTAGCTGACCTGCTTGCAGATCATCTCTGTACTTGTACAGAAGAGAAGTACGGTTTTCTAGATGCATTCAATAACTTCTTGAAAGTGGTTATTTATTGCTACCAAGGAGAAAACATAAATAGTTTGTGTATTTAGTATTTTCTGTTAAACATGTTTGTTATATTGTTATCATTTCGTTATTAGTAATGACTTTTCCTATTTCCAATTCTAATTGCTTGTTTGATCGTTATAGCTGGACCTTTAAGTTCTTTACAAGATTGTCACTATGCATATATTAATTATTTTTATTTCAAATATGATTGTTATTATAAATATATCTATATTTATGTTGATAAAGTCATATTTGATATATGAATATTAAGTATTGATGATTATATTAATTTATATAAAAGCCAGGTCCACTTATTGTACTCTACCCTTGGTACCTAAGTTAAAAGTGTGAAAATATCTTCCAATTGTCATATATAGGAAGAATATCTCTTGAGTGCCCTTTGAGGAGGAATGAATGCTAATTTATTGTCAACTGTCCCTCTTTATTGTGGGATGTCACACAGGTAACAGTAAAAACCGCTAATGATATACAAAATTTATCTTACCTGAGCAGTTTCTAAGATAGGCTATGCAAAAGTTTATGCTTTCGACTAAACTCAGCAAGAATTACAATAATTCTACCCACGAATTTAACCCACTTATCAAGGATGAAAGCCAATGAGAAGAGATCTAACACACATTCATTACGTTAAGTAGAAAACATTGAGGTTATATTACGAAAGGAAAATGTAGAATTCAGTCGGTTTGTTGATAGTTGACAGCTGTTTAGCTGTTGTGTAAATGTGCATTTCATTTTTTTTTTTTGTCTGGCAGCTAGATTCACCGACTACAAAAACTTGGTTCTCTTCTATTGGTTAACTTAACCAAGGCAGTCAAAGACCATGGTCACTCAATCGTAAAATCTGTTTTCTTGATTCTTGTTTTTTTATTCAATTTCAGTAGTTAAAGTAGCGAAGGAAAACTGTGCAAGTGGGGATAGGTATCATGTTTATGTATTGAAAGGATAAAAACAATTGCTTCTTCTTCTCAAATATAAATTGGAAATTAATTTGAAATTTTGACGTGACAACGTCTTAAATTAGGTTGCGGCTCGGAGTCACTCATGAAAAAGTGTAACGCCCGGTAACGTTTACGATGCCCGTCCAGTGGGTCCGCCGCACGGGATAAAGCAGATAACTGTGGGTCCGCCGCACGGGATAAAGCAGATAACTATGTTTATTCGTGAAAATGTGGAGTGCTTAGATTCATCATTTACAACAACTGCAACAATAAAGGTAAATAATTGTACACTGATATTTCATTATCGTAAACTATGATTGATTGATTAATTGTTAGATTGACACAAAAGTTGAGAAACTGAGTTTATAGGTTATGTCATACTATTGACAAATGTTGATAGTGTTAAGTAAATTATTAGTTTAAATCACTCTGCAATCAATCGTAATTCAGTCGATTGAGAAGAAACAGCGCGTATTGCTAGTCAAACATTTAAAATAACAAAATATTCTACCGAGAAAAAGACGTTGTCACGTAAAATCTTCGCCCGTAAAACCGACTTTACAGGCAACCATAATTTTTTGTAGAAAATAAAATTAACCCTAAATTTATTCGAATTTAATTAAGGTTAATTAAGGATTCCGTTTGTTAAAAACCGTTTTTAATATCCAGATATTGTGATGAGTACCATATTGTTACTGCACTTGTCTGGTTCCAAATCTGTTCAAAATTGAAGCCAAAGCTTCAAAAAGTTTTGATTTTGCATCAGTCTATAAGAAGAGAAGATATTCAGCCATAAAATCCAATGTCATTAGAAACGTTGTTGTGCGGTGTCTTGCGGCACGCGAATCAAATAATGATCATAAGTATAATAATAATGTATAAGTATAATACAGAAAAATATTAAACGTGTTATATTGAGCAAATACTGACAATAATGAAAATTAATCAAAAGTTAAAATTTAATTCATAAATGTGAGGGCAATGTTATATGATTTAACTTGATTTGGATTACAACTCTAAACAAAATATTTAGTATAGTAGTCGTAAATACGCGCACCGTACAGTACTAGCTTTACTGAATAAAGTTTTTGCAATACAGAAATTTCTACTTTGTTCTTTTTTTATAGTTCAATGTTTAATGATCCCCAGGTAAGAAGAGCCTACTATCATTAATTCAAGAGACATTACATTATTTCTTCAGTATATCAAATCTTTTACTGATCTAAACAAAAAGTTATTAATATTACTGACGAATAAGAAATACATAAACGTTATTAAATACTTACTTGACAATTAAATATTTGTGTTTTGCATCTTTGACCAAAAAAACTTGGATAGGTTGTGTCAATAAATGGGCGGCTGAAAGGCAAAGTGGTCTAAGTCACTTTTTTGTCATTTTTGAGTTATGGTCATATTTGGATTGCCAGCAGCTGATTTCATTTTATGGCAAAGAGACCCAAGTCGTAGTTCGCCTAAAAATCCGCTAGAGCGCAGAAGCTTACTGTGCCTGACTGATGTCAGCTGTTATATTCGGCCGGCAGAGTGGTCTAAGTCAGGCCGCTACACACGTTCAATTTCGGCTTGTCAGTTCGGTTTGTCAGTTCGGCTTGTCAATTCTAACTGACGCAGCAATCACATACACACGTTCAGTTTGGCTTGTCAGTTCGAATTCTGGTTAATTAACTCCAAAATTTTGTTGTGCTAGTGTTTCGGAAATTGCACGTTAAATAATGTTTTCGGTCGATGAGTTATTACTAATATATGGTGCAGTGGCTTGTGTAATTGTGAAAATAAGAAAGCGTCAACTCAAGCGGGGATCAGTGGACTAAAGACTGGCTTTGAAAACAAGCCCAGTACTCCCATGTTAACCTTTTAATGAACTTCGGTTTCACCCCAAAGATTGGCATAATTATTTGCGGATGAACGAAGAAGAAACATTCTTTTCCCCTAAACAACTCTATGAACTGAAGAAGGAAATCCTTACTCCAAGAACTCATTGCACTGACAACACAGTGTAATGTAAATAAAAAAAAACTACTTTTTCAAAGTCTGCTGTCACTTGGAAAAGGGCTATAAATTTCACTGACTACGGACACAGCAGCAAACACGCGGGACAGTTGCTAAACAGACGCCTGTCATTGGTGCGCATGCGCAGACAGTTGATTTGATGAACTGAACTGACGCTCCCATACACACGATCAGTTCGGCTTGCCGTCAAGCCGACTGTGTCAAAGCCGAAATGATGAATTTCCATCATGCCATCGGTTCAAATTTCTGGCTTGAGGTCACATCGTTTGAACAAACTTTTGCATACACACAGTCAATTCGGCTTGTCAGTTCGGCTTGTTCACATCGAATTGACAAGCCGATTTTGAACGTGTGTAGGCCGCTTCAGACTTAGACCAGTTTGCCTGAAATCGATTTGTTCATTCACTTGTCATAACCAGCTGAGGCTTGAAACAGTTGCTTTCTTTTGCCAATTATTGTTGTGTTTATAAAGTTCACGGTGATGGAAGACGATGATACACCTAGTGAGCCTAGCGTTATTCAGTACTCAGGATCAGATGACTTCCAACCTTCTGATGAATTTAGTTCAGGTAAGAAAATAAATAATTATGAAACCTAACCTCAAAACTTGTACCGGGCTGGGCCTAGATCTACACATTACTAGGTACTTTTTTTAGAGCGTACAGCTATAGTTCAATCTGTATAAACGAATATGTGTTTTTTGTTACAGATGACTCTCGGCACTCTGGAAAACCTGAAAATTCTGCTGGTGATGGTGATGGCGAAGGACATGATGAAATGATTCCAGTTGCTGTTTCAAGAAGAGCCACCCAAAAGGACACGAAAACGTCAAAGAAGAGAAAGCAAGCGACAAATTAGAAAGAAGCAAAGGAATTCTGGTTCGTCCTATAAAACAGAGGAAAGGTAAAAACAGTTTGTAGCAAAATTATTTAGAAATACTCCGTGCTTGTGCAAAAAAGAAATGTGACAATAACATTGATGAAGAAACAAGGAAACATGCTTTTTCAGTTTTTTTGGAAGTTGGGATCTTTCAAATTGCAAAATGCCTATTTGTGTGGCTTGGTTAAGCAAGAAATCCCAAAAATGTCGTCGGCCAAGGGATGGTTCCCGCCCAAACAAGAGCTCGTCCAACCATTTTTACATTCATAATGTGGATGGCAACAACATCAATGTTTGTAGAAAGTATTTTGTTGACACCTTTCAGATCAGCCACGGTCGATTGACGCGATCCTTGAAGAAGCTAAAAGATGGAAAAAGCACCTGGATTGGACGAACGTGGCTGTCACGTTCCATCAACAAAATTGCTGTTGATCGTATGAATGTTGTTAGGGAACATATATTCTCTTTTCCTGGTACCAATCGCATTATACTAGGACTCAAAACCCTAACAGAAAGTATTTACACCATCACACTTGACCATCACTGCTATGTACAAGTCGTATTTAGAATACTGTAATGGGAAAGGCGATTCCTGTCAGTGAGGCGGTGTATCGTCGCACATTTAACACTGAGTTCAACTTACATTTTCATTCCCCTCTAAAAGATACTTGCGGAAAATGCGATGTGTTTAAAAATAAATTGAACGTATTACAAAATGAGCAGGAAAAACAACATTTGAAAGCAATGCATGAACTGCATTTAAGAAAAGCAGAAGCTGCTAGGTCAGCAAAGGACGAAGACGCAAAGCAATCAAAAGATGATCCAAACTATTATGCGTTCACATTTGACCTAGAAAAAGCTTTACCATTTCCTAGGACTTACTACTGGTATAGCTTATTATAAGCGAAACATGTATTTGTACAATTTAGGGTGTCACGAACTAAAAAATGGGTTAGGGTTTATGTACACATGGGACGAAACCCAAGCTTTCCGTGGTTCCCAGAGATTAATTCCTGCGTAACCAAGCACTTGCTATCAAGGGCTAAAGATTGCAAACATATTGGTTATGTACAGCGATACATGTACTGGACAAAACAGAAATTGGAACTTTGCTCTTGCTATGCAAAAGTTGACACAGATGGAAACGTCTATCGATGTAATTGATTTGAAATACATGGTAAGTGGCCATTCATTTTTACCAAATGACACGGACTTTGCTTCAATCGAGTCCTATGCGCAGAAAAAAGCTACAGGTAATTTATTCCCCAAATGAGTGGAATGAGGCCATCCTGAAATGCCGAAGTAAGAATCCGTTTCACTTAACAAAAATGGACAGATAGGACTTCTATTCCACCACGGAGTTTAGTTGATGCTGTAACTAAACGGTCAGTGAAACGTTGATAAAGGAAAATTCAACTGGCTGAAAAACCCAGTGGATCAGATTTATCAGAGAAGAACCTTTTGTCCTTTTCTACAAGGGAAACTCTACAGAAAGATGTACAGTTTGAATCAGTGTCTCTCGCTTGGTCGAAACAAAAGACAAAGAAAAATCGAAACAATGACCAAATACCTGTTGGGTTGATTGAACAAAGTCACTTGTACAATGCTCCCGTCCTGTGACTAAAGAGAAGAAAAGGGATATGTTAGACCTTTTGGGACTATATTCCACCCGTTCATCATGAGTTCTACCATAACTTGATCACAGGTGATGATGTTGAGGACATTGGACCTTCTGGAAGAGGTGGCTGAACCAGAGCAAGACGAAAACATTGATTAAAAAAACATTTATCTGATGTAGGCCTATCATGTCTTTTTATTACGTTGAACTGTAATAAAGTAAGCTGCTTTTTATTATTACCAGTTTTTTTTATTTTTCATTTTCCCAGATAGCTAAAAGTATCAATTAAACGTAAGCCAAAGTGATCTAAGTCACGTTTTACGGTTTAAAGTGGTCTAAGTCACTTTTTTGGCTATAGCGTTAAGGAAAAACACGCTAAAAAACGTTATATGCTTTAAAAAATAAAAAATTATTGTACAAAAGTAACTAAAAAAATAATTGTTTAACTAAAGTCAGTCATTACAAAATTATTACAAAAAAATCTAAAACATCAATTATCTCAGAAACAGGTTTGTATGACTTAGACCACTTTGCATTTCAGCCGCCCAAATATAAAAAAGTAGTCCTTTGAGGATTAGTGGCATTGCATGGTTCAAGTTAAAACCTGCCATAAATACACAAATCGCAATATAAAAAATAGCCTAGTATGAGTAGTGATGTGGTACTGGTGGTTCGGTGGTTGTGTAATTGTGTTTGAGATGTTGATGTTATCTATCCGTGTAAACAAACTAACGGGTTGAAGGGAGACTGAAGTGTGAAGACTGGCGGTATAGCTGAGCCAAGAAAGGAATTATTGATATTGTCTGAAATTGTTAGTTGTCGGTTGTTATCTATGATGTTGATTTCCGACCAATTAATTATTATCGGTTGAAGGGAGTTCATGTAACTTAGAAAGCAAACTAAGGTATTTAAATAAAAAATTGTTTAAAAAGTATTAGTATGATATTTTTCACAAATAATAAATAGCATGTTGTCTACACTCTATCATGTAGACATATGCTACGGTAAAAGTAACAGTTACCTATGTTTAATTATACCAATTAGTTTATTTGTTTAAAGTTATATTGCATATATTACAAGTTATATTTATACATTCAGAATAGGGGCAGTTGGTTAATTTCTGGGTGGTTTCATGTTTTACACCAAATATGACACACGTTAGGTAGAGTACAATAAGCGATCCAGTTTTTATATCGATTGGTATAACCATCGATACTTAACCTGTTGAGGAGTACTGACAGCTATAACCGTCAACCTGTCTAGTGACCAGAGTAATCAAAAGTGTCATTAAAGGACTCCAGGTAGTAAATAGCACAATTTTTATCTGTATATTTAGTCAAAATGTATTTAACCCTTTTAGTGCCAACGTCCGAATTTTCGGACGTTGGATTATTGTGCGTAGTTTGCCAGCGTCCGAATTTTTCGGACGTTGGCAGTTTAGGCGAAGATTGCCGGCGTCCGTATTTTCGGACGTTTTGTAAAAAAAAATAAAAATTACTTTAATTAGTCAAAATAAACATACTTGTAATGTTTTAGAATCGCAATACAACGATCTTTCTGATAATTACATTACCCAGTTTATAAGTCATACTAGGTAGCCATATTTTGATTTTAAAGTTGGCTATTCTGTGCATTTCGTTTCTCAGCTGTCAACATTAGACAGCATTGTCGTTGTTGTTTACAGTTGTACTTTAGTTGTTCTTGAGTGTTTTGGTGGAAGTGAGATGTGCTAATGACTTCTTTCTATCAAAATGAAACGTTCTCATTCACCTGTTAGTGATAATACTATTGCTAGATTAGTAGAAAGTGAATATCTTTCAGACGGTTTCGTGAGTGAAATTTCAGAAAATGAAAAAGTGTCAAGTTCAAGTTCGGTTGTTGACGATACAGATAATGACCCGACCTACGATCCCGTTGGACCGACAACTTCCTCAGGTAATCAAGGTTTAGGACTGAATCGACTAAACTTGGTAATTGATACAAATTCAGATGAACCTAACAGTGATTCATCTGATAGTGAACCATCACGTCGTCATAGGGCTAGGCCTAACCAACAAGGCCATAGAATGATACCTCAAAGATCTAGGCTTAACGATAGGGATAGCAGTAGTAGTTCTGCAAAAGACTCTGAGAATGAACCTGACTGGGTGGAAGTGAACGAAACCAATGATATTGAACACAGGCCTAACCATTCCATACACTTTCAGGAACAGCCAGGGGTCAAGCACTGTCCTCCAATGAACTCTCCTCCAAGTGCTTATTTCAAAATTTTCTTTACCATTCCTTTGATTGAAATAATGGTTCGGTTTACAAACAAGTACGCCAGGAACTTTATTGATAAAAATCGCGATAGAATGAAAGAACACAGTAGGCTAAAATCTTGGAGACCTGTGACTGTAAACGAAATGCAAGCTTTCCTTCTGGTGTTGATAAATATGGCTATCAAAAGACAAAACACTATCGCTTCCTTTGGGTCTACTATTAAAAGTCAATTGATTCCTTGGTTCCCTAGAATGATGATGAGGAACCGTTTTCAGGCAATACTGAAATTTTTTCACTTGGTGGATACTACAAATTTACCTAAGTCAGGCCAACCAAACTACGATCCTTGTGCTAGGTTCGAACCACTGATTGATCACATGAACCGGATTTCCAAATTACATTTTACACCAGATAAAAATTTATCTATTGACGAAAGCATGATTGCAACCAAAACATTCACAGCTTCTCCAATACATACCTAAAAAGCATCACCGGTGGGGGTGTGAAGTTATGGATGTTGGTTGATGCTACCACTCATTATTGTGTAAGTTTTTTTGTATACAAAGGAGCCAAAGGCAATGAGAAGACAACGGTAAAAGAAAAAGGTTTAGGCTTTACAGTAGTGGATAAACTAATGAGTATGTCTAATTTGTACAATAAGGGATACCACATGTTTGTGGACAATTTTTTCACCTCCCTGACATTGGCAACACATTTATATTCTAAGGAATCCTTTATAACTGGCACTCTAAGGCACAACCGTAAAGGTATCCCTGCTCAAATGATACAAAAATTTAAAGTTGGTGAAACAAAATACATGAGGAAAAGTGAAATGATTATTCTTGGCTACAGACAAAAGCAGGCACAAAAAAAGCAGGTTTTGCTGTTGTCTACAAATGATGTCGCTGCTTCAGAGCGTAAAGTAAAACGCAGAGGAAATTTTACTGTCATATCTAACAAACCAAAAATGATACATAATTACAATGCTAATATGGGTGGGGGTTGATGGATCAGACCAAATGCTATACCAATACCTGGACGATAGGAGAAGTTTTAAATGTTGGAAAAAAAATTACCTTCAATCTCTTATCCAGAATGCTTTTGAATGCCTATATATTATACAAGCAAAACACTACAAAGCCTATATCACATCTAGAATTTCTGGTATCCATTGTTGACGAGCTAGGTGATCAGTGGCTTCAGTTGCAGGAAAGTGCCACCAGTCCTAGACCTATGGCAAGCATCCGTGGTGGTGGTGGTAATGCTGACGTCAGAAAATTTTTTTGAAAAAATTGGAGAAAAAAAGGAAAAAAACTGTTGTGTATGTAGCGTAGCAAGCACTAAATCAGGAGGAAAACGAAAAAATTATCCTATATGTGTGTTAAATGTAAGAGAGGAGTGCACACCAAGTGTTACCCTCAACACTTCTGCTGAATGTTCTCTTCAAATTTTCTACTTTGTACATTTTTATGTAAATAGTTACTTGTTATTTTAAGTGATCCCTAGAGAACAATATTTATTTATTTCGAGAGAGTTACTAGCCTATTGATCTGTGAAATATTTTGACTCTTGTGTTAAGACCTTCAAGAAAACAAGAAGACATTTAACAGATTAGGCAAAACGGAGTATTTTTCCAGGTTAGCACACTTTTGCATGTTCTTTTTGTTCTTTCACAATTTTTAATTTATCAGTTTGAAAGTTTGTAAATTTCAATAGAATAAAAGTAGGAATTCAGTGATGTAATCAATGTTTTTCCAATGTTCATTTTACTGTTGTGTATCACAAGTTAAACTCAAAAAAGTAAAAAATAAAAAAATTTTAAATACTAATTATTAAATTTTTTTAAAGTAATGTACACAATTTTTTGTCAAATAAAGTGCAGGATACAAAATACAACTATTTAAGTTTAAAAAAAACCCCATGAATTTATCTTAAAAAATAGTGTAGTTACAATTGTTTAAAGAATTATGGTACATTTTGGCTAAACGTGGCTGGCAATCTTGGTACAAACATGCATGTGTACGCCTGGCATTCCTGGTACAAATTTCGAAAATTTTGTTTGGCACTAAAAGGGTTAAACATTACAGAAGATCAATATATACTATCCTAATATTCCTTCATTAATACTTTTGTCGTTGTTGTTTAAACACAGGTAGGCTACATGTGAAGTGCTACCTCACATTTATTGCATTCATATGCAGCTTCTTTTCTTTTACTCCCGCTCCATGTTGTATTTGAGTACACAAAGCAGCGTTTTGATTAATTATTATTTTTACAATCACTATGTCACTAGGAATCAGCACCGTATATCTATGAATCAATGCATTTGCAAGAACCAAGAATATCATATAAATTGGCGCGAGAAAATTACTGGGCATTTGGTCGCATAGCTGTGATTATAAGTTCCGTCGAACTAGGAGCCAGCACACTACAGGAATAATTACTTTGCACATTTCACAGCCACAATTGTACTGAAGAACGCCACTAGAGAACGTAAACAGCTATTGTGTATTATTTTTTTAATCCCATAATGGATGGTTAAAATCGTCACTAGTCTTCTGGGATAAAATGGTTATGACCGTCAGTACTCTTTTGGGACCATTTTCAGCTACTCCTTAACAGGTTAATATTCACTTATCGAATATACCTTTATAAATCCTTTATACCTTTATAAATATCTATAGTTATAATCACAGTCATATTTTCACAATTAATGAGAATTATTGAATCTGAATTTCGTTTATTTTCTTGGCAAATTTCCAAACGAATCTACCAAATTTTTCTCCCTTTTGGAAATGTTAAAATTAATGTTTATTTTTAATGTAGCAAGCTCTTTGTCCTGCAACCATTTAAAAACAGTACACATTGTTAAAAAATACATTTTGGGCCAATATTTTCATGTTCATTGCCATTGTTTTTCTTGCAGATATCACTAGCCTACTCATTACATAAATGAAATAACAGTTGGCAATGACATTACTAGTCTACTGAGTACGTAAATAAAATAAAAAATGTCTGTCAATGATTAATTAAGAATTTCTATAGGTCAAATGGTATTCGATAGTATCAATATTTATTATTTGATTGTCGTGGTGGTTGCTTGTCATATTTCATCATCATCAGCGACTCTGATCCTAATACAGTGATCATTTATAACCATTTTTTCACGTTTTCATCAGTTGATGTGCTGGGACGTCCGAAGCGTTTGTCATCTTCAGTCACGGCTATCTTTGAAACGTTTATTTCACTTGTAAACCCTTTTTTACAAAGGTCTATACCTTTGTTAACATTTCCTACATTTTGTAACACTTTATTAATTTTTCACACAAAACTTGATACAAATTCTTGAATCCATTTTTTTAATAAACAAAATATACTGAGTTTCTTAAAACACATCTAACCTTAGCAGCTGCCACTGGAAACAATGAATAGATCTGGAAATTGTATTATACTTCATGAGCATGAGTATCAACATAATAAATAAATCTTGACAATTGGACTCTCCAAATCAACTAAATTTAAAAATGCCCATTACTCTTTACATTAGACCATTCATCAAATTAAACAGACGAACCTAATACTAAAACAATACAAAAAACGCTTGAAGTGTTCTTACTAACACAGTAATACACAAGTAATCATATAAGCTTTGGTTTTTATATAGTTTTCTGTCTTAATTGTGCAATATAATTGTAATTATAACCATTCTTTAAAGTGTATTAGTAATTTTTGTGATGGCTGTCATTATGCAACTTTACTTTTGAAATAGCATTTATTTTACCAATATTCATTTGGTAAATATCATTCCAAGGCAGATACAGTCTAATCTAAACAATATGTGTATACTTGCTGCAATAAGCAGTTAAATAAAATAAAAAAACCTATTAAAGCATCATCAGAACATTGTACGGTCACAGACAGGATTTGTCAAACATTTGTTATTTCTAACTTGGATCCAAAGCTATTGCGCGTCTTAGATGCACAGCCATTGGCTCTCTCAACTTCCAAACATTTCCAATTTATGTGACATAATTTGGTTCACCCATGTCTTTTCTGCTCAAAAATACTTGTATGGCCCTTTCATTTGATTTTAAAATTTATTTCTTACAATATATCTTATAAGTGTTATACATAAAATACTACTATACAAACAAAATAGTAAACGGAAAATTAGTAACAAGCTGTGCTGAGTAAAAGTAAAATATATCAATATAGAACTTTTTCAAGGGAGATAATATACTTTTAAAAAGCTGAGTGCTAAACAATATCAGCTATCATTATGTGACAGCGAGCCACATAAAATTAAAACAAAGAATCAATGAAAGGTTTCTCATTTAAAGTTGGCTGTCAGATTTATAGTTACCATACCATGGGCAATAAAGTTAGAGCTGAACTAGTTGATTTGAATTTTAAACCTTGGTTAAAACAAGGAAACTTGATTGTTCTATTTGTAACCTACAGGAAATGAAACAGTCTTTCATTTAGTGTATAAATGTCCAATTTTGGCCAAAGTTAAAATGTTTTGTTTGGTTCTAGGTTATTGAATTGGGATGACTATATTAGCATGATATACAAGGGGGATTGGCAGGTCTTGTTGGGGTTTATGAAAGAGGCTTGGGAAAAATGGGATTTTGTATAGGAATTTAATTTTAACAATTGTTTATTTAATTCAAAATTTTAATATCTTACAGCCGAAAGCCACCTCCCCACTCTTTAGCACATTTATTACACCACTCATTTACTGTAAAACTTTAAAGTTTATGTTTTTAATTGTATTAATGTGTGCAGGTTATAGATTGTGTTTACAATAAATAGTTTTATCCAATGTGGTAATTGTCATTGCAGCTTTGTATATTATTTATTATTATTATTATTTTATTAATTTACATTTCCTCTAAAATTTAATGCAATTAAATATTTAAATTTATCATTTTATACTTTTCAGGATTTGAAAGATGATGTTTTGTGTTTGTTAAAATCTTAAAATTAAACAATACTGGAATTTTTCATGTTGTGATAGCCAACCCAGCAGACGGCCCAAAGGCCATTGCTGAAGTGTGTTTGTTTATACTTGGTTCCGTGCTTGGCACCTGATTTTTCAATTTTTTGTTTTAAATAAAACAGTTTTTTTCTTCTTCTTCTATCAAAGATCAAAATTGTGGTTGTTTTAAAAAGCCACCCTGTATTAAAAAAATATTTATTGTACAATAAATTAAACTCAAGGAGTTTGTAATTTGGTTCCTTTCCTTCATAGTTTTATCTTAGGGCATTATTTTCACATCTACACAAAAATCTATCTTTCGAAAAGATATTAATTTTGACTTAAAAAATTGTGTAAAAATTGAAACTGTGACATCCGAATGAAATCTCAACAGGCCTTCCTGAATTTTGGTAAAGCTGAAATAATAGAATATCTGATATTATAGGTAGACTGTGCCATATTGATACTTTTCATATAAACTTGTATGATATCATACAAGTAGTCAAAAACTAAAGTTTTTATATCAATTTAATACATGAACAACATTTTTTTGTTCTCAGATTTATGTCAAATGAAGGATACATTTCATTCTACAATTAAAAATCCATTTTTGTGTGATAGTTGCTATGGGACATTGGACCAATGGTATAAAGCGTGTGAGACTGAGGACGGTCACAATATCAGTTATTGTAACAAGTTTAGTACTTTTAGTTTACCAAATAATGATAAGTTACAAAATAACTAGTGTTGAAATAGAAGAGAAACCTGAAGAAATGAGGAGTGCAAAAGTGGAAGTTTTAGATGTAAAAATTGCAAAGTTCTCATCTACCTCACCAAAGAGTGAAATAGACATAATGCCGAAGATTCCTACATTTAAAGGGACTCTGTTAAAAGATAAAAATTACATTCCAAATGTTAATGGCAAGATTTTTTGTGCTATGGACTCAATTGAAATAGACATGTCGAGAATAAACGATGATTACTGTGATTGTCCAACCGACGGAATGGATGAACCAGGGACAAATGCATGCGTGAATGGTAGATTCTTTTGTAACTATCAGGCAGACTTGAGAAATCGTAAGTAATAGTACATAATTATTATTAGTATTCTGAATATATATACATTACCATGGTATATAAAAAATATAAAAAAGAAAGTAATCATTTTGTGGGTTTTGCATATTTGTCAATTTCTCTTTGAAAAAATAATAATAACCGATTCACAAATTATTTGCAATAAATACTACTAAACAATAGCCTATATAAAACCAATTTTTCCATTTTTTATTTTTTGAAAATTAACTTAGGATGTGGTCTTGTTAGCTTACTTTAACCACAGAGAAACAAACCTGTGCTGTGAAAATGACGTTAATATTTAGTTGTAAAATTATTACAAGGTCATAAATGGTACAGTTTGCAATTTTATTAAATGTTAAAATTCTTTGAGAAAACCCAATACAAATTTTTATAATTTTACATTTCAACAAGTACATCCTTTATAAATTTTAGATAATGGTTCTGATTTTAAAGCTAGATGTATTGAATGTATATTGTACTCAATAAAATTTTTAAAAAGTGTCCATAGGAGAATTATTTATGTAAGTAAAATTACTATAAGAGTTGTCCATTGATGTTGGATTAAACTGATTCTACCCAAAATAATAATCGAATATAAATTAAAGTTAAATTATAAATTGATTTATTAGTTATGAAATATGTTCTATTTTTCATGTATATGTTTTATTTATCTACATAGTTATGTTGTGATATCTGTTTAAGGCCCAAAATCTATTCCATCTAGTCGCGTGAATGATGGGGTATGCGATTGCTGTGATGGTTCTGATGAGTGGAACGGTTTTCAGTTGCCCAACCGTCTTGCAGGTATTTATTAGTCACCCAGTATCGAGTAGAATAGCTCATCTTATCTGTGTGTATTTAACCAGATAGTACAGTTAGCTTACTAGAGAGAACTTGCTTCATAAATAAATATTGAGGATTCCATGTCAATACTGGACCCAGCTGTCATGTGGCCGTGTACGTGCAAATTGTTTTTAATTAGAAAAGAAATATTATTTGGAATGAATTTGGAATATATATTTTATTCAGAATTTGTAAAAATAACTCTGCAGCAGATATTTCGGATGTAGACTTGTTGTCTTTCATGACCTTGTTACCATTATCAATATGTTATTTTCAAGAATGAATTAATGACAGTTTCAGAGAAACTAATCTGTAATATGATTAATATAACAGCATAATGCTTTTATAAAATGCCTTGATACAGCAGAGTTCTCTGAATTTTAATACTGGTATTTAGTGAACACATTATTCCTAAGAGACTTTATATTAAATCAATGATGGTTCTTAGTATCATAACATATGAATTGTTTGTAAATTGTGCATAATATTCTGCAATCTGCAAATTCCACAGATTATAAATCTTGCACCAAAATATTATTTAAATAATAAATATTTAATGACTTTGGAGAAATTTGTCAAAGCTATAATGTATGTCATATTTTTCAGTTTATGTTTATGTTGGTAAGACCATTTTTCATTGATACAACTTAACGTGGCACCAGTATCGATCAAGGCTTATAATTGTATCTGACTAAACTAATATTATCTTGAGACATTTAAGTTCTTTAAGACTGAGTTTGTATTCTGGAATTTCTTTGTTTTTAATAACAAATCGAAATGAACATATTTTGAAGCAAAGTGGTATCATTAGAGTTTCTATGTAATAATTGTTGATTTGATGATATTAACTATTATAATTCTTAACAAATACAATTTTTCATAAACATTTGGTACCAATTATGTTATTACCTATTTATTGGCTGGGAGGGCACATGTTAATTTTTTGAAATATGCAATATTCAGTAGTTTGAGGAAGTTGGGGTTTTAAAGGTTTTGTTGTTGTATTTTTCAGATGACATTCAAAAGTCCTTGGGAAGATTTCAGAGTCCATGTTCATACCACTGCTAATAAGTAGCGATCTGTGATTGAAAGTGAATGTTTATATATTTTTATCAGTTAAGTTAAATGTAGGAAACTTATGATAGAAAATAAAAGTACGTCAGTGATTTCCCTGTGTTTATTTCTCAGATTCTTCTACCCTGTTTATTTGTTAAAAATTACAAACAGCCAGATTGCCATTTTTAGCCATAAGTTGTTAATATTTGGCACTTATCCACCAAACTTATTGGATAGAGTGAAAAATCTGAAATAAAAGCTAAAAGTTTATTTTTGTTAAAGAATTGTAAATATATAAAAATGTAATAAACTTTAAATATTTTTTGTCTGGATTGGAAGTTAATTTTTTCCATTGTAATTTATTAATAATATAAGTAACAATAACAATAATGACTGTAAGAAGTATAGCAACTGCAGCGAAACATGTGATGGTGAATACCCCACTACCCTTCCATAACTTTAAAGGCAAGGTAAACCATTCATAATACAGTATAACAAAGCACAACTAACGAAAAATATATCAAACAGCAATAAAAAAAGTTTAAATTATCATCTATTGATAATGTGTTGGTTTCTTTGATGTACTTGTGTCATTACTTTGCAACTCAATGCTTAAATTTACCATACAAATCACTGGGAATCAAAATAATATTAATTTTAAGTGCACTCATAATAATAATCATAAATATTACCAAGATGCAATTAAACCAGTAATAACACAAGTAAATAACAAAACACAAATGAAAATATGAACAAAGCCAGTTATAACTAAGCACTTGTAATAAATAAGTGATGGTCCTTTGTATCTTTAAGCAATCTTAGAATGTTAACATAATTTAAAAACACCTTTTATCTCCAAAGAAATCTCCCTAATCTCTTTCTTTTTTTAAGGAGAGGTTGACACCCCTTTTAACCCTTATTCTGTCCGTCCTCATGGACTACTGGCCTTTGAGAAATCTGCAAACAGAATAAAGTCAAAGGTCGAAGGTACTGATAAAAAGTGCTATGATCACAGACAGGATTTGAACCTGTCTCTAACTCAGAACCAGAATCTATTCTAATTGTGCCGCAACACCATAACATTATCAAGATTCACACCACTTTTTTCACGTAATCTGCTTTAATAAGCAGGTTACAGTAATCTGTAATAATAATTTTATTTTAACTCATTTTGAATGTATTTTAAAAGGTAACTATCGTCAAGCAAGGAAAATAAAACATAATTTTGTGATTTTACAAAACATAATATAAATAATAATTTTCTTACATTTTTAAGGGGGTCTCAGGCTCCCTTAGGCCCCATGGAATCGTTGCCGTTGTTCCAAAACACTTATCTTGAATCTATTTATATACACACCTCAACAATATTGTAGCTTATTTAGATATTAAATTTTCTGTCGATATTTGTCCTCTATATTAATTAGCTGTTTCATTCTTCTTTGACTGAATTTTGAGGTACACTAAAACTCTCATTAAGTAAAATGTACACACTTTTAGTTCTTCACAAAAGCTAATAAATATTAAAACAAATACAATGATTTTCATGTGCTCCCTGTACTATGTGTTAACCGTTGAGATGCCAGTAAAGAAAAGAGAAAGATGTAGATCGAGAGAGGGGGATAACAGAAGAAGGTCTCTTCCACTTTTAATCTTGGGCCCACACCAATATGTTCAAAATTCAATATATCTGTTTCTACTGTTTATAAAATACTAATTTCTTTTGTAATTGTTATAATTTAATTATTTTAATTTATTCCAATATAAATTTATCTTAGTATATGGTGAATTTCACCAATAAAACTGTGCCCTTCACCAGAGAATATCCACTCATTCGAAATTTGTTTTGTTTATTGCCAATCTGTTGCAATGCAAAAAAAGTTATTTTTAGATTTTTTTTATTGTTATTTTATTGCAGCCAAAACATTGTTTGTTTACAAAGTCCATCATCTATTCGTGCATCGGGTATTTCCATAGTACAATAAACACTAGAAATAATACCATAAAACAACAATATTGGGAAATAATACCAGGATAGATGACAAGAAAAACACGGTAGCTGTCTGTGCTGAGCAACTACAGCAAATTCATCAAGGTGCAAACACTCATGACAAAAAACCAAGGAAGTGCATACATCTAGTAGAAAACCCCAGAACTACTTGTGTGATGCGTAGTTGGCATAGAAATGCTTCTTGCACAATATTGGATCAGAAAACTGGAACAGAAGTCAGAATATTCTTTATTACAATTTCTTTAAGAAATGCAATGGTGTCAAAACAATACTGTATACAAACATGAGTATTTTCATAAAATTGTAATACAATATAATATGTAACTTAAGTCCAGGTTGTTTGATCAAATTCGTCCATTGAGTAGATTGGATTGTCCAACAAGAAATTCTTCAGTCTGTTGTTTAGTGTTGCACCAGTTCCCTGTCTGAAGTCTTGTGGTAGATGGTTGAGGATCTTTATACCGGCATATATTGGTTGCTTTGCAAAAAGAGAAGTTCGATGAGCTGGGAGATTGAAGCGGTTTGCATGTCTTGTATTATAGTTGTGAAGGTCGGTTCCTTGGGCTGGTTTTTTGATTGATGCATAGTGAGCCACCTCACAAATGTACATTGCATATACAGTCAAGATTTTGAGGTTCTTAAAATGTTCTCGGCAGCTCTCCATAGGTTGTAGGCCTAGTATAGTTCTTACAGCCCTCTTTTGCAATATTAAAATCCTGTTCATGTTGGTCTTGGTAGTTCCACCCCATGCAGCTATACCATACTTTATGTGGGTTTCACAGAAAGCGTGGTAAATTATTTTTGCTATTTCTGGAGTGCCAATTTGCGTCATTCTTCGTATTAAAAATATACCAGTATTCAATTTTTTGCATACATTGTCAATGTGGGCTGTCCAGGTAAAGGAACTGTCAATGGTAATTCCCAGGAAGCATGCACTCTCTTCCACTTCCACCTTAGGTAATGCTGGGTCCTCCCTTCCTCTTCTGCCAAACATAATTTGCTTAGTTTTCTGTGTGTTTATAACTAAGTCATTTTCATTGCAGTATTGAGTGGCTAGATTTGTGGCAATAAATGCACTTATCTGAAGTAATTCTGTACTCTCCTTACCCAGCACAAGGGTAGTATCATCAGCATACATTATGGGAGTACAACTGTCGCTTAGATATGCTGGTAGGTCATTTGTTGTCAGGATAAAGAGAGCTGGCCCCAGAACAGAACCTTGGGGTACCCCTCTTGTTATTGGTAGAGGTGTTGATAGAACTTTTTTGGTGATACCCTTTTCTTGACTTAAAAGCTCCACAATCTGATGTCGATTGGCAAGATAGTTCTGAACCCATTCTGCTGCTTTTCCCACTATACCAAGGGATTGTAACTTGGTGAGGATAAGGTCACGGCCAAGGCAATCGAAGGCCTTGCTAAAGTCCAGCATAATACCTGCTGCTATTCTGCCAGCTTTTATATGGTCAATAGTTTCCTCAAGTAGACTTATTAAGGCTGTTGTTGTGGATTTGTGTTTCCTGAAGCCATGTTGGTTTGGTGTCATCAACTCATTTTCATAGCAATAATCCAATAATCTTTTGAGGGCTATCTTCTCAAACAGTTTGGATACTGTTGAGATGACTGGTATTGGTCTGTAATTGTTTACTTCCAATTTGTTTCCCCCCTTATGTTTTGGATAAACTTTGGATGTTTTAAGCTGTTGGGGGAAAATTCTTTGACAAAAAGATCTGTTAATTAGGTATGAGAGGGGTTCAGACAACTCCTCACAACAGGATTTCAAGATCCCTGAAGATATTTCATCCAGACCAGCTGAGTGCGTTGATTTCAGAGATTTTATTACATTTTGCACCTCTTCTACTGATGTGGGATGTAGTTCCTCAAGTTTGCTGTTCGTGATGGGTGTTAATGTAGGTAATCCTGGTGTTGTAAAGTCATTTCGTTGTTTTCTTAAAGTATTGTCTGCAATGTTTGTAAAGTATTCGTTCAGGAAATCTGCAATTTCCTGAGGGTCTATAAGTTTTTTTTCCATCAGCAAGTAGTTCTAACTTTGGTTTGTTGTCATTCTTTCCTGTCTTTTCATCATTTATGACCTTCCATGTTGCTTTGGACTTGTCATGAGCTTGATTGATGTATGTCACTATGTGCTGTCTCTTTACATCTCTTAGTTTCAAATTGTATGCTCTTTTCCTGGTTGTCATTTGGGTTTTGTCTGTTGTAGAGCCAGTCAGTTCAAATCTGCACTGAGCCTCCAGAAAGTCCCTTTTTAAGCTTTGTGCTTCATCATTTAAGAAGTATTTTGCCTTGGCTTGTTTTCAAGGTCTAGTTTTCTTTTTGGGGCATGCAATATCCAATATAACATTCAGGGTTGTAGAAAAAGCGTCATATGCATCTTGTAGGTGGTTTACATTTTTTACATTGTCCCAATTTTGTGTTTGTAAGAGAGATTTTAGCATCACCATATTGTCATCGTTGAGACTGCGTCTTGTAACAGAAACTGTAGTTTTTTTTTTTTGTAGGGATGTTAAGGGTACACAGCTGGGCTCTGTGATCACTGAGTCCAGTTTGTAGTATGTCCACTTGTACAACAAGTTCCAAACTGTTTGTACATACCTAGTCAATAGAGGACTGTGTGGTGCTGGTAATCCTTGTAGCTTGAAGGGGCAGTCTTGTGGTATTGAAACTTAATAGCATTTCATTGATTAGATTGTTTTTTGAGGTTTCCTTAAGCATATCTACATTTACATCGCCCATTATTATGAGTAACTTACTGTAGGCTTTGGTGTCCTCTAAAAGTCGTGACATAATATTTTAAAAAGGTTCAAGTTGTCCACTTGGGGACCTATATGTGCCTAAGATGTATAAATGTAGATTGTTGATAGTTACACGACATAGTTCAGTCTCGCAAATTAGCTCTTCACAGAAAGATGTGTTGTCTATGTGCTCTGTCACGACTTCTAGGGTACTTTTGATGTAAATTGCTACACCTCCTTTAGCATGGGTTTTCCTACAGAAAGCTGATAATAGAGTGTAGTTTGGTAGTCTTATTTTTCCAATATCTTCTTCTTTTAGACCATGTTCGCTAAATATGACAACACTAGGTGTAAGAATCTCAAGGTGATGAGCTAGTCTATCGATTTTGTTATGAAGACCTTCAATGTTCTGGTGAAGTACTGTCATATTGTAGTTTTTATGAAAAGAAATTTTATTTTAACTTTTTTTTAATTTTTTAATTTGCTTTCTTTTACTTGTCTTTGGTCTAAAAAATGGGTTGTGTTTTGGTCTTGTAGAGCATCTGCAGGGAATGGGAGCACCTGTGACTGATTTTCAGTTGAAGTGAACTGAGACATATGGTTGGTCTGTGATAGGTAGCTTCATCAGTAGCTTCAGTATAGCCATAGTGTTTCTTCATATGCTCCAAGTAGAATGCATTGTTTTCTTGGAAGAACTCCTCATAATATTCATCATTTTTCCTCAACTTTGAGCTCAGTGGTGGTGAGTTGCTTAGTTTCATTTTTACGTCCAAGCTGGAAGGTATTTGGAGTCGCAAGGCATTTGATTTACTGGCAGCTTTTGTCATTTGAAGAGATACACTGAACATATATCCCTTCTAGCCTTCAGTTGTTTGGAGAGCAGCGACTTCTCCTACTTGGGTAGATTTGGGCTTCCATGTCCTTCTTCGTCTCTGCAGTTTTTGTTTCCAGGTTTGGCTGGTTCCTGAAGTCAGGTATGGGCTACATTCAGTCAAGGCGTACAGTTTTTCATTACAGGTTTGGCTGGTTCCTGAAGTCTGGTGGTGTGGGCTACATTCTGTCAAGGCGTACAGTTTTTCATTACAGGTTTGGCTGGTTCCTGAAGTCAGGTATGGGCTACATTCAGTCAAGGCGTACAGTTTTTCATTACAGGTTTGGCTGGTTCCTGAAGTCTGGTGGTGTGGGCTACATTCTGTCAAGGCGTACAGTTTTTCATTACAGGTTTGGCTGGTTCCTGAAGTCGAGTGTGTTCTTATATCTGTTAAAGAGTTCTCCAGTTTTTGTTGGCAGGTTTGATTGGTTCTTGAAGTCAGGTCTACCTCTGTCAAGGTGTTATTCAGTTTTTCATTACAGGTTTGTCTGTCTCCTGAAGTTAAAGTATTTATAGCTAGGGTATTAATAGCTATCTCCATCCGATCAAGTTTTGTTTTGATACCGGACATTTCAAATAGGAGGGATGAGGGAGGACTATCTTTGATTATTTCGGCTGGAGTGGAAGTTTGTGTCTCGGAATCATGAAAAGTCTTGGTTTCATGATTTTCAATTTTCTTTTGCACAGTTAAAACAGTTTTTTCAAGCTCTGCTATTCGTTTTACATAGCTATCAATGAGTTGACTAAGTTGTAAATCATGTTCCTCATAGATAAATTGCGCTTCTTGGCAAAGTTTCTTCTCTTTATAGTGAGCTGAGCTTCAACATCTGCATTCAGTTGTAGGAGATTTTCAATTTTATGTAGATGTTTCTTTTCTTCATTTCCCATTTCTTCAAGTTTTTCCTCCATAATGCTCAGTTTGGTCTTTAGCTTGAGTGTTTAGTCTTTTTTAAGAGTTAATTTTCTTTCTACTAATGCTGATCCAATTTTTGCTGCCATTTCTAATTTATCCTCCCGACTGTTCGAGTTTTCTAAAAAAATATTTGCAATGAGACTGTTTTCTAGTTCCTGAATGGTATCAGAGCTATTTAGAGAGAGTGAGTCAGTGAGTACTTGGTTTAATAGCTGTGGCTGTTTGTCAGCACTGCAGTTTGTGCATTTCCATTTTCCAATTTCCTGGCGAGTTAATTTTTTGAGGACCTTATCTAAAATATTTTGACAGCCTGCATGGTACCAGTTATTGCATAAACCTGTACATTGTATTCCAGAAAATCTGACTCCAATGCCACAGTTACCACATGGATATTTTGTGGACATTTTGAATCAGTATCTCACTGTAGTTTGAATGGTAAGCAGCAAGAAAGATTTTATGTTTATATAAAGAGGTTTAGTATGACAATTGCAGGATTATAGGTCTCATTAGGAGTCAGCAGTGAGTAGCAAGCAGATGTCTGAGGTCAGTTATCAGCAGCCGCACTGTCAGCAGGTGAGGTCAGTACACTCAGCCGCTTGACACACTTACTCCATCTGTCCGTCTGCCACCTGTTGGTGTATTGGTGTAGTGTTGGAGATTTACGTGTTTAACAGCAGTGAGTTGGCTGTGACCTGTGATGTCACTTCCCATACATGTTTTGTTAATTAGTAGTGATGGTTTTTTATAGATTAAAAATATGAGCTTTACTCTAATTTTTCCTTGAAATGATCTTGTTAAGGATAAAATTAAATGTAGTTTATTACAATGAAGTTGCTATAAGAAAAAGTTATTTTGTTCTTGAAAGTGAATTACTGACTACAAGATTGGCAGTGTCAGTTACTTGTGTAATTTTGTTTTTTTTAGTTGTTTCTTGATAATAATATAATGTTGATTACTTACAAGTGTTCCAAGGTAAGATTTATGTGCAAGTAATAATAATTTGTTGGGGTATTACCACTTTAAAACACTACTTTCTTGGGAGACACTTTCACTAGACTGTAGTCAGTCAGCCATTTTGTTTTGAACAATATAACAATGTGTAATTCTAAGAGATTAGCACTCTTAAGTAATTGCTATAAACACAATATTACGTCAAAACCGTGAAGGAGTTAAAGTGCCGGAAATTCTTGGCACTTTTAGTAACCTTCCGATAAATCATGGAGTTCCAAAGATGTGAACTGTTTCGTTTTCGGAACCGTTCCAGTTCAATGGACACATCTCTAATTCGATTGAAGGTGTTCATTGTACACTAAGAATGTGATTATCTTAAGTTTAGGGTTGTCTGAAGTACATTATAAGAATTACATTTTTCATAATCCAGTCACATTGTTGGTATAAACCCATTTTAAAACAGAAAGTTACTTTACTAAAACTTTTGATGAATTGTTTTATAAATTATGACAGCATGAAAATCATGCTCTCTGTGAGCGTTTCGGCAGTGAATGAAAGTCATAAGTGACTGCAATAGAAACCAGATAGTGTTGTTCAGTTATTCATAGAATCAGATATTCTCACGATCCGTCAGTTATATATTAGGAATGTGATGGTCTACACCTATAGGCACAGGGAGGCGGTACTCGGTCGAACTACTCACAGCTACTCTACCAGGGCCGCTGTGGGGGGTGGTGTGCAGGCTCCTGTCATCGAGATGACTGTGAACCTGACGAACGCATACTACGTGGCGAGTACATTGTACAGGCGCATGCCTCCAGTGATAAGGGACCTGCGGGCCGAACCAACTGGTCTGTTCAAACGACTGATTACTACCTGGCTGCGGATGGTCAGCTCTGATAACGCTGAGTCTCTCCTCACTCCCACTTACCGTTATTAACTACATTTACTATAACTACTTTCAGTTGCTGTGCCGTCGTTTCAGCAAATACAACATGTTCAACCGCTTTCCTAGATATTTTTGTTTTCGTAACTTTTATTTTATTTTATTTTGTGGGACTGATTGTGTGAGCTGAATTTTGCTTATTGTATGGATTTATAAAAAAGTCTGTTCTATTAAAATTGTTGTAAATAAGAGCTCGCCGTCACGCACAGGCCTCGGCCCATGTGACAGTATTTTCATAATAATAATCATGTAATTGTAATTATTGTATATTTCAAAATAAAGATTAATTTGATTTAATTTGTCACCTGACCTGTGACGATACACCCAGGAATATTGATACGTTTTAACAAATGATTGTGTATTATTTTCTAACTTTTCAACATAATAAAGTTAGAGTTACTGCAGTATATATACTATATTAGCATGCTTTCTGTTGGGATTTGATTACATTCTAAGTTAATATTTCATGAATGCCGATACTCGCTGAAGAGGCACATGTGGTGCCACTGCCCAGTTTTTTTAGACATCAATACCAATCTAAAGCAAGCTTTTAATGACTGCTTGTCTTAACCAAAATTTTTATTATCAAAATAGGAACCAAAACTTTGGTTAACCCTCCGAGCGTCCATCATATTTCCCTAAACGTCCACCTGTTTTTGTAACTTTTGTAGTCTTTTTTGCACAATTCATAAAATATCTTAAGAATGGTTTAAATATAGTGTATTATACATCATCTTTCTTGGAAAGAATCACAGAATATGCTTATATAAGAATTAAAATCTTTAAAAAAACTTTCTTTTTGCAACAGCCTGAGAAAGGGGAAAAAATATTTTAGAAAATATTTTTTTAAATATAAAAGTATCCACATGTTATTGTTATATTACCTCTACAACAATTCCATAATAGGCAAATTATAACAAATTTAGTCATAAACACATAAATATACAGGGTTATAGGGTTCTGTGAATATATTCATAATGTTATATCATAATATATTTACAACAACACACTGAACAATCGCGCGAGCAGCGTCCCGCCCGAAATAACAGCTGGTATAAACTACTTACACTAGCATCTGGTACAGACCAAGAGGTATGCAAAGACCACTAAATGTAAAGAACAATTCACAGGCTTTCAATATATGTAATTTATAACAATATTACGCGAATAATAGCGCGGGTCGAATTAATTTGATCGGCAAGTGCCCGCCGTCTTAAAATAAGACGGCGACGTTTAGCGAAAGGTGCCGTCGACTTAAAACAAGTCGGCCGACGCTCGGAGGGTTAATCTCATTCCTAGTGTATTTGAATTAAAATTATAAATATATTTATTACAAACTAGATAAAATAAGAAGAAGAGAGGTCAGTGTTTACATGTTTTTGGCAGGATTATATATTTAAAAAGTTGAAATACATAAGCAATTAAGCTGTTATGTTGTCTGTTTGTGGTTACTTGGAGAATTAAATTCCTTAGGGATCAAACTCTGTGTTGTCAGTGATGCACCAGTGGCTTGCAAATTTCTTCATATCAAAACTTCATTACTACACTGTCATTATACCGGATGAGACATAACTCCTGCTTCTTTTCTAAATTTTTCAGTTATCAGTACTGAACTATTGCCAATTAATGTAGAATAATAATACTTTGTTTTGAAAGTAATAATTTTGGACTGCCTCCACCTTGGAACAATTTTATCTCTTAAGTGTAAATGTGATGTGAGACTACATCTCAAAATAAATTTTTTGCATCAGAGCACGAGTTGTGCTTCACATGCAGTAAAGCTACAAATATAAGTATCATAATTATTCAAACTTTTTGAATAAGCATTTATTATGAGTGTAATAAATTATATAAAGAGAAATAGGATACGGAATGCTACTATGAATGATTAGTAGTGCAAAATAAAAATTGAGTTCTATCTTTATGGTAAATAAAAGGTAATATTACATGAGTATTGAACTATGAGAAATATATATATAAATAATATATAGCACATGTACATGTACTTTTGTTCAGAAGGCACACAAGAACATCGGACAAGTAAATGAGCCTTCAAGGGAAGAGTCACATACGTAAGTTGAGTATGAGATGACATGGCAGAATTCTGTTACTGAGTAATTTCAGTTGTCCAGAATTTGTTAAGTTCAGTCTTGAATATATCAACAAAACTTGTACTTCTAATAACAAGAGGCAGTTTTGATAAATTTTGAGACTTGGAATATTGATTAGTTTTTATATTGTATAACATAAAATATAACAAATGTTGAGGCTGGAAACCGTAAGGATTCTGTCTCTTTACAATGAGACTAGGGGAGCATTCATAGCAATACTTGCAGCCCAATGTTGGGCTGACTATGTATTTTCAAATTCTGTGTATGATTCTAAGCTAAAAATGAAGAATAATTTTTTTTCCAATCTCCACTTTGTTTAGCCGCTAGCCACCATTTTGTATTTTTTTATTAACAAATTATTATCTCTAAAACTAGTAAAGCTAAAGAATCCGAATTTGGCAATAGGTTTGAATAGGTAGGAAGAAACTAAAAAAAAAATAATTGTGTTATTTTCTTTAATATTACAAAAAATGGCGTCTGTTGAAAATTTTCAAAATCAAATTACAAAAAAATTAGTATTGTTATAAACAATGTACTATTTGGTGAATTATATTGCAATTCCAATAGTACTAGTTTCAACGGAATCCGTCGTCATAAAGCACAACCAATTAAAGGTACGCTTGCAGTAGCTGTGAGCAGCAAACATTTTGTCTTCTGATCGGCATCATCTAAGAATCGTAAGAAAGACTCAATCCAAAACATAAATAATTTTAGACCAATTCCTGTGCTCAGTGACAACTTTAAAATCTCTATTAAGATTTTTATTTTAGATTAACTAGTAATCAATGAAGTAAATTTTGCATGGCTTTAGAAAACAATCTTAATACAGAAATAGCTCTGGTTGAGTTTGTTAGTTATATTGAACATTACTAGCAAATTCTGTTACTGATCTAGGATCATTCTCAGTGAGACGTCTTGGTTTGAATTAACACCTAACTTAATATATAAAAATATCAAAATAAAATTGTCTAAATTTTCTTAAAGTTCTAAATTATCTGTAGGTAAATATTGAGGCTCACAAGAAGGAAAGTTAAAAATGAATGAGTCGGTCTTTTCACTTTTATACAAGAAGATTGTAACTCAAAAAATATTTATTTGATGCATGACAACATCATGGATAGTTAAAATAAATTAGAGCAAAATACATTGTATGATTATCTTTACTAATAACAAAACCTAAATACAAATAATGGCATTACAATATTTATATGAACAATATTTAATAAATTACGATTTAAAAGAGAAATACACAAAAATAAGTTAACATTGTGTTTGCACTATAACAACAGACACAAAACTGTTACCACTGCTAAGCTATATCCGAACACACACACGAATTTTAAGTTAGTGAACAAAAATCTTAGCAGAGCTACTGCCTTGAAACAATTCCAGATGAGGACATGCACAACAACATACTGCATTGTTTCAGAGTAAAATTAGTCTATGAAAGAAAAGGCAGTGGTATTGTAATCATTTTTCCTATTGATGAAGTAAGGTGACGCTTTGGTAAAATATGAAAATGATAAATATTTTGAATTGTTATCTCTTTAGTTCCAAATATATTAAGCATCTCCAAACAGTTTGAGAAATTACACATGCAAACAATCACTCAAGGTGATATAACAATAATTATTAACTTGTTACTTTAATGTATTAACTAAAATAATTACTTATTTTAATGTCGTCAAGTGTTGTATTGAAAAAAATAAAATCAGAGCTATAGCAGTAATGATTAATTATGTAAAAATGAATGTGTTTAGGATTTTTTTCTATTTCTTACAATATAGTTTGTTCTCGTACATTATATACACTGACCTATCATAGGAATCTGTACCTTAATACTATTCAGTGCTTTTAAAAAAGGCATTAAATACTTAGCTGAAGGTGACAATTATTATAAATTTAATACAGGATATTACATGTCCTTTACAGCCATAAGAGAATGTCTTCGTTCGGCTAGTTTATACGCTGTAATCACTCCGAAATGGGTTTCTAATGAAGGAATTTCTGTTTCGAAATGTACAAATCTTTTCACTGAAGCTCCCAACCTTCTGAGCAAGTCACTAAATAATTTTTCTTCTTTTCTTATCCACGGTCGGCGATCATCGTTGATTTGGTAGGGAGTGACATGAATGTGTATTTCTATTCCTGTAACAGAAATCTGTATTTAAGCATTTGTAATGATACAAAATTAGCATTAAGGGGAGCAGGTCGATGAAAATTAAAAAAAAAAATTAGAAAAAATTTTTTATTGCATTTTTTAATAGTTTAAAGTGTGTATTTTAAAAAATATGTAAGTATTAATGCTTAAATAAATTTATAAATTACCAAAAAAAATTCACAAACAAAAGATGTTCACTAGTTTTTTGGCAGCAGTTCGTAAGATGTTGGCTGACACAATCATATATATCAGTGTGTTAGTTATAAGTATGTTATGGCTTTGCTCTGTTGGTCAACCTGGTACTGACAACTGGGAATACAGATGACAGAAAGAATAATTGCTTTATTTGTTTTGATATGCTTAGGAGGTTATGTTATATTTGTTTGTGTCGGATAATTGTGTCTTACTAAAAGTGTTGCACTTTATTCATAGTTAGTGGTAGATTAGGAGTGTGTATTGTTTCTTGAAGTGTTTTACAACTTCTTATAACCATGCCAAGAGCAAAGGTTAGTTACAAAACTAAATCTAAACGTGAGTTTAGAGGAAACAAGTACCGTAAGTTGGACTCTAAATCTAGGCCTACCCAAACAGATTCTGCTAGCCCTAGCCCTAGGCCTACTACTAATGCAAAACATTAGCTCTGCTTCTAAAAAACTGTCCTTTGATAAATATGACAATTATGAAGGAACTGGAATGGGTAGTGTTATTTTTGGATCTTAGTTTATTTAGTGTGAGCAATTAAAAAAATTTGTAAAATGTAAATTCTGCGATAGCGAAGACTGCATAGAACTTTGTACTACGGATAAGAAAAGATTTGGATTGGCTGTGAATATTGAACTGAAATGTTGTGTTTTTGTTTGGAATCAACTAATTTTTACAACTCTAAAAAAAAATGAGAATGGAAAATATGAGGTAAACTTGAAATTTATTTACGGCATGAGAACGATCGGAAAAGGTAATCAGTGCAGGTAACATTCTGTGTTCATTATTAGACTTACCTTTACCACCTCAAAAAATAGGACCTTGTAGTAACATAATATATCAGGCTGTTGAAAATTGTGCTAGTGAAAGTATGAAGCAGGCAATTGAGGAAGCTGTGTCTGTAAATGAGTGTGAAGAAACGTCAAAAAGAGATTTGACGGTTTGTTTAGATGGGTCTTGGGCAAAGGAGGGGACACAAGTCACTGAATGGGGTTGTCAGCGTAACATCATTAGATACTGGCAAGGTGTTGGGATGTTTCCATAATGTCCAAATACTGTCAAATCTGCACTGTACATGAAAATAAAAAAAAATAGTACCTGATCATATATGTTCCAAAAACTACGAAGGGTCAAGTGGGCGGCATGGAAGTTGCGGGTGCCCTAGATGTTCTCCGAAAGTCCAGAGATCGAAATGTACGGTATGTACGATACTTAGGAGATTGGTGACAGTAATGGTTTTAAAAGGTGGTTGACGATAAGCCATATGGAGATGAAGTAGAAGTAAGAAAACTGGAATGCGTCAATCATGTCAAGAAGAGAATGGGGAGCAGACTAAGGGAATTGAAGAAACGGTTGGGAAAAACAAAACTAAAAGATAATAGAGCAATAGGGTGCAAGAATAGGCTAACAAAATAATGACATAGACAAGCTGCAAGAATATTATGGCCTAGCTATAAAAAGAGGTGGATCAGATCTTCAACAAATGGTTTAAAAAATGTGTGGGCAACTTATTTCCACAAAATATCGAATGATGACACTCCGCAACATGGCCTATGTCCAAAGGGGCCGGAGTCGTGGTGCGGTTATAATAAAGCCGAAGCCCTACACCAGACTTTCAGCCATAAGTCACACAATTTGCCATATGAAGTGATGTACAGATCAAACAAATTTATAGAGATTTAGCCAATCCGGATCTTCTAAAAAAATGCCTTGACCAAAAGACTCAAAACCAGAACGAAAGTTTCAACAATGCCGTCTGGTCTAAGGTGCCTAAAATGATTATTGTAAGGCTAAACACTTTAAAACTTGGCATATATGATGCAGTTTTAACTTTTAATAATGGATTCACCAGCAAATTGGGATGTGTATAACAAGCTAGGAATCAAACTGAGCGAGAAGTCTGTTGCCGCATTGCGAAATTTTGATACAATATGATTGAAAAAGGCAGAAAAATCTGCTTTAGACATGACCAAGGAGGCTAGAGTTGCTAGGAGGAAAAGAAAACTTGCATTAGAAGAGGAAAATGAAGACCCAGATGACCCTGAGTACGGAGCTGGGATGTTTTAGCAGCAAAAGGTTAGTTTAGCAGTCATTTTTGCCTTTACCGGAAACTTGTTTTTTTCATATAAAGGTACATGTATCTCAAAAACTATAAATGCTAGAGAATTGAAATTTTGGTATGCGTATAGAACAGTGCAATTCCAAATGGTGTTGCATCTTTTATCATTCTATCTAAAAAAAACAAATGAGAAAAAAAAATTTGTTGGTATAAAAAAGTAATTTTTTTACACACAATATTTAAAAATTCCTAAAAAAAATTTTTTTTAAAGATTTTTTTACTAAAGTTGCAAGAGATGTTTATAAAGGAGTACTCTTTGCCTACAAAAAATTTGAAGGTTGTAACTTACTTAGTTTTGACAATACATGTACCTAAAGGTTGTAAATTTAACATGCGCGGGATAGGAACGACCCGCTCCCCTTAAGTACAGTGCAAATGGTGAAGATCTAAATATCAATATATTGACACACAGATAAGACATGGTAGTGAACACATTAAGTTTAGATTCTTCTATATTAAGATTTTTGTCAGTTAAAAATGATAAAATAATACATATATAATTTTAAGCTATTTATTAGCGAGTGTCATGTCAATAAACCTAATAATATTGATTTGATAAATAAATGTTTAACAATGGTAAAATTAGCATGCTATACTATTATATAACTTGCATCTTGTTTGTCATAACAGTTAAACTGAATATTTTTTTTAATATCATTAATTACTATTTATATTTTTTTAATCCTCAAAAGAATACAGCAGAGACAAATTTTACTATATTAAAATGTTAAACAACAAACCCAAGGGCTATATCTTGATGTTTCACTGATTAATTTGATATATAGTTTATTGAATACTAAATCAAATCAAATCATAATTTATTTCCCAAAAATATTTACATGCGAGCACATTTACTATCAAATCTATATTATCTTGTTACTATAATAGTTAAATGTGTACTTAAAAAACATTAAACATGAAAATATTACACTCATCAAATTAAAGTGGCCTAGGAAATGAGCCTACATGGACAGAAAGCCTGTGCGTAGGCTCGAGTTGCTTCCCTGGAGGTTGTGTGGACGAATTGAATCGGGTGATTAATTATCATATAACATCATCACACACACACACACACGCGCGCGTGCCAAAAAACCGTATTTACATATTACGGTATTGAAATTTATTAGCGTACATACTACCAATAGTTTAAAGGAAAGATTTACTGAGATGAAAAACAATTAAGGAATGGTGTATTTTAAAGATCAAAAGGTCAACACGCAGAACAACCTAACCTATTACTAGCAGATTTCTTGCCGAAATGTTATGAAATAAAAAATAAATGTATAAAATAGGAAAAAAACCATAGAGGCATCGGTGCTGTTGAAGTGGCATTAAGAGGGGGGAGGCAGGGTCAAAAGTCAGGTCCGTTTGTAGTAATAAGTATACACCAAAATTATACAGTTACAATATAAATGCTGGTTTGCCGTGACTGGTCACGCACTTTGAAAGAGCGCGAAAAAAAACAGGACTTTTTCCTTATACTTTTGAGGTGGGAAACTTCGTTTACGAGTTTGGCTACACATCACTGTGTTCAAAATTTCTTTCTCAACAAGATCATCTGCTTCAACATCTGTTTGTACCTTCGACGCAACCATTGTTTGTGACATTTCTGTAATGTTACATGACTAGTTTCACTGGTCGCTAGTATTTTTGTTTATCATAATATTATTAAAGTTGTTTTAATATCAAACGACATAAAACTTTTCCTTGTGAAATTTGCCGTCAAGTGGTATAGATAACTTCAAGGAATAAGTAAATTATGAGTGTTTATTTTGTGATCAAACTTTATAATTTCAAGAGTACTATAACTGCCATATTGATGCATCGGCATTACTCACTGTGTATTCTAAACTGTTATTTATGAATTTCATGCTTGTACATATATAAACTATATCGTGATCAATGGTTTATTTGTGATTCATTTATTGTACACAATAATTTAGTGTCAGTCACAGGTCTGTAGGCTAAATTGTGATATAAAAATCTTTATATCTAGGCCTAAGCCTAGATTACAAATACTACTTATTTCATTATTTTTATTTATTATTAGACAATGAGTTTTTATTATAATATATTATATACTTTATTTTATTTTAAACATTTTCTGACAGTATATTGGGTGTTTTTTTACAACTTTTATTTCTTGAAAAAACACTTCTCAGGATTTGTAACAAATATTAATAGATATAAAAGTATAACAAAAAAAAGATATATTCTTATTTTCATTTTTTATGCCCTACAACACAGAAAAGATCTCAAAATATAATAAACTTACAGAAAATATTATTTTAAAATGTTAGAATGTGAATATCTAATTTTATTAAAAAAAAAAAAAACATTTACCTATTTACAAAAAACAATTTACAAATTTTGGAGAAAGCGGAATTTTTTGATGTTTTGCATAAAAATCCTTTTTTTTAGACATTGTGTAAATTTTTAAAAGTAATTAAACAATTATTTATATTTTTTATAAGGCTTTACTTTTAGATATTTTTGTTTTACTTTTCATTTTTTTAACTTAAAATGAAAAACAAAAACCTAAATTTAAATAAAAAAAATTAATCCAACTGCATATAAAATGTTCCTAGTTACGTACTAAAAAATAAAGTATATAATAGTGTATACTTTACTTCAATAATAAATATTCTATATAGGTTTGAATGAAGGCATGTGCAACTAGCAAAATAGTGCCTGCCATCATAGGAATTTCAACTGCCAGATCCAGGGTTAACTAGCAATTGGTTCTCAGCAATGTGGGCTAACAGTCACAGAAAATATAAAGTAGTACTCTGATTACGTACTAAAGTCTATTATGAGCACTAGAATTCGTAATGAATTCCTGGTCCCGGAACATTCTTGGAGAAACCATGCCAAGCAGCATGAGTCCTGAAAAGGGAAGGATGGCAGTCTGCAACACAGTCCTCCACCTTCCATCTAGTACAAGTACAAGTAAGTCTCGTTGTATCTTGACTCACCATAATTCAGTCTGTTGGTGGTTATTTGGACATTTGACTTTGGACCCTGAATGAGCATCGACTGCAAGGTGATTCGCTGCCGTGACTCAGTGATTCACCCCAGTACACTCTCGCCTTCAGTCGATGCTTCGAATCATTTTCCCCCGGAAAGTCATTTTACATGGACTGGTCAAACGATACTGTACTGGAATTTCTTACAGCTTACCATGGTGAGGCAGTTAATCAATACTTATTCATTGATTACAAATTTGGACAAATATTTCACAATAAAATGTATGAAGGTAGAATTTTACTTTGCTTGTGAAATTTAATAAATATTTTGTTTACGTGATTCTGTTATGATCACTTTTGCTCCCATATTATTTTGTTCCAAGGAATTCAGATTCTTGTCTTGTGGATGATTTTGAGATACTAGTACACAAATTTATCAAAAATGCAATCGTTAAATTCGCCTCCATTTCCAACACTAATCAGAGGACCAATGGTGAGGTACCCAGACAAGGTGTGAATAAACTCGGTTATCCCGCAGTGTTGACAAGACCCTCATCCAAAAATTTCGGCAAGAGTGTAATCCTATTGCTAAAATGCACCACACAAACCGCAATAGTGTAAACTAGCTTAACTTTCTCACTCTCAGTGCCGGTTTCCGTGTTGTTATTAACTGCGATTAAATGGTGCAGTTTTCAGTGTGTGGTTTACTTAAATTTTTAAGATTTAGTTCAGTTACAGCTTTATTCAAAAAGAGGCATGTTTGTAGTGAATGCCGTGTGTTTAATGATTAATAGAGTATTGACTACTTTGTGATTTAAAACATCACTGCCTTGTGTTATTTTTATAACCAAAACATTCATGTTAAAAGAGTACAATATTTGTACTCAAAAAAATCTGTAGACAAAACACAAAATATTGTAAAATTAAATAAACTCAAATTTATAGAGTAGAAAAAGTGCAATCTTTGAACAAATATATGGAATGCCAATGTGAAATTTTATGAAGAATATACATAAAAATAAAGCTGCTGATTGAGCAAGTCCCAAAATATATTACAAGACCTTAGCTCAACCTTGGCTCACAAGCTTTTTTAAGACACTCAATTAGTAAATCTTGCATTTAAAATGGCCATTAAAGAGTTGTCCTCAAATACAATTGCGGGCTAAACAGGAGATTTAGGCACTGGCATTATTCACCAGTTTGAAGATGCCTGCAGGAAATTTGAATGCTATTCATATTCAATTGCTTTTGATTAGTCAATAGTTGTATTCAATTTGATTTAAGTGCTTCATTTTAAGAAAGGTGTAATTAATGATTTATAAATCATATTTATTTTACGGAAAACAACGGTACTATGGCAAAAGTATTTTCTTAATTAAATAAAACTATTTCTAAACATCAACTGGATCTAAAAAAACTCAAGGGGATATACTTTCATATGAAGTTAAGAATATATGTGGCTCTAAAATATGTTTGGAATACACTTCAAAATGCTGGAGGCGGGAAACCAATGAAGTTCCATTATGATATTGATAACCAAGTATTGTGCAGTAAAATCCTTCAGGTTGCAAAAGCCTGATGTAATGCAGGTAGTTGTTAAAACAATGAATTAAAGTATATTAGACTTCGTACTCTGAACCAATGCCCATTTACAATTTTTCTTACAGAGTTAATATTAAGATGTACCATATTATTGTAAAGTACATTGGCTAAGCAGACAAAAAGTGCTAGAAATATGTTTTTAACTACATTAAGCTATTGAGATGTTCATGATTTACCAGATAAAGCATGTATATTGAGCTTTCGGAAGATCGCTGGTTTTAGAAGTGTGCTTTGCAGTATATCTTACCACTCCTCTAATTTCTTGAGAATTAAACTTCCTTAGAACTTCCTTGAAATGAAAAATCCTTAGTGAACTATTTGTCCCACCATTTGAAAATTTTTAGAAGCAGCTTGCAAGAAGTTTGCTAATGAACTTCTGCGTCTTTGCTATCACTTAATGTAGTTGGTACCATTGTGAAATAAAAGGGGGCATTAAATCTTGTTTTTATAACTCTGATGATGCATTGACTGCAGAAAACAAAAAGCTGTTTCAATATATATTAAAAATTGAAATTGAAATTCCAAAACTTCTACTTAAACTGATTGCATGTAAATCTTGAAAGAGTATTACAAGGAATGCTACAAGATTGCTCTTTCATTTTACAGGTAGGTTATAAACTGTATTTTGTACCCTAGGTTTAAGGGATGGCTCAATAGAAAAATTTGACTATTTGTCAACACTCTGAAGACTCTTAATTTTAGTACCTAAATAAATATGTTTTGTATAGAAATGTTTGCCAGTTTTCTTTAAAAAGACCCTACTGTATTTATTAGCTTAGTTAGTGTAGAAAATTTAATTGCTGGTAGTTAGAAAACGTACCTAACCAGTAAAATACATGTGAAAGTACTTGGCCTGCCTTTAATTTTGGCACTCAAATGTAAAAGATTGGGAACCTCTGGTTTAGGCGTTTAATTTGGACAAAATATTCAGAAACTATTTATATATTTAGAAAGTCCATTATCTTGAAACCTTACGAGACAAACATATCATAAGCATGTGAGTTGTTTGTAAAAATTAGACTTCATTTAGTTACTATCCATCCAAAATTATGTTTGTAAACATATTTCTTTAATGATTCAGTTATACTAAATCCATGAATGCTCACCATTTTGAGACTTTAAGAGTTATCGAAAAATGAGTAAGAATAAATGCTGCTTGAAATTGCTTGACAATTTTATAAAAAGTGTTTTATTTATGTTGTGAAATACACTGAGATACAAATGTTGCACAAATGCAAAAGCCCTTCATCATTAAACCATTCATTGTTTGAAAGCTAACAAACTTATTTGAGCAATCAAGAATATCTATTAACTATTGACCATATTATACAATAGGATTTTGTCCAGTAACCAAAATCCCTTTAACCCTTTCCGCTCGGAGCGGTAATGTTTAGAATGTCCACAGAGATCGGATGGGCAGCAGTGTTGGCCACCGCCATTTCCTCTAGCGCGCGCATATATTTTTAGAGTCGCCGTCCTCAGAGATTGGATGGTCAGCTGTGCTGTCCGTTGAATAATCCTACTAGCGCTCTGATGGACAGCAGCGTTGACCACAAGTTATAAACTCTTTTTTTTTATTCTGACGTATTTTTTTATAATACAACGCATTAAGATCAATCAGCTGTTTCATTACAAAGCTTGGAAATTGATCATCTGGTCAATATTGCATTCTAGGCTTTCGTTTTAGCGCGCTTTTAACCACATTGTCACTAGTGAGTTAACCTACACGCATTATTAGAACGGATTGTTTATTATTCTTAGTATTGTGCAATTTTATTAAATATTAGTGTAAATGAAGTTTTGTAGATATCAGTGTAAATATAACTGTAAATAAAAGTGTCAATATATCAGTATTAATACCTGGTTTTACTGGTATTATTATTAATTACTGGTATTAGAGCTTGTTGGCAATGTAAGGAACGAAAATAAAAAAGGAAGACCATCCCAATTGCAAGACATTTCCCGACTAAATGGGAAACTTCATCTACCATATCCTCTTGAAGGTAGAAAAGTGAAGAATTGCGTCGTGTGTAGCAGCAGAGCACAAGGCGGCACCAGGAAAAGGGTGAAGTTTTATTGCAAAACTTGTGAAAATGAGCCCGGTCTTCACATTGGTGTTTGTTTTGAAAAGTACCATTCATCTCAGATATTTTAACAACAAGATGACAACTAGCCTGCAGTTAAATTTGTATTCGGAACAATAATAAACAGCTAAATTATATTTTTTATCATGTTATAATTATTTACTGTCACATTATTAATACTCATTGTAACTCATGTTAGTTTTATAGAAATATAACATTTCCATTGTAATACTTTTCGACTACATTATTATTTACCTTTGGACCTTTAAATCCATTTAACTTTTTAAAAGGCACAGTATCAATGACGCGGCGAAAAATAAATCCGAGCTGGTGGGGACGCAACAATGACATGGCTGCTGTGTGCACGCAGGCGCCATAGTGGACAGCACCGCTGCCCATCGATCTGAGTGGACAGTACGCGCTAAAATAATACGAGCCTACAAGAAGCCATATTTGGTCAGCACTGCTGCCCATCCGAGCGGAAAGGGTTAACAAATAATGGGATTTCGGACATTTGCCACCATCATATGTTACAAAATGTATAACAACGTTTAGAGAATTGAAATTTACCCTCTTCATCAGGTGGGAGGAAAATTGGAAATATGATTGTCCTATACCATATCATTCAGTCACTATTTTCACTTCTTCCATTACACTTTTAAGCATAATGTGGAAAAACAAATTTTTTTAAATCACTGATAATATGGCAAACAAAAATGAATGATATTTGCTGTATTAAAAAAGCTTACCTAGCCGGGTCAACGTCTCTAAGAGGCTGCGAGATGTAATCCAGGTGTTCTTGCCCCCAGCATGGCCACCATCCAGCCAGAACATGTGTCTTATCCGAGGAATAAGCTGGCACATGGAGTCATCCTCCGGAGTTAAAGTCTTACAGTAATGGAACTCATAGATAAATTGGTTCAGTACCACACACCCCTTGCTGAAACCCATCAACTGGATATCTGTCTTGTCCAATGCAGGGAATATTATCTCTTTACTATCCTGCAACAAATAAAATATGTTTCATATTATGATTCTTGTTATTATGAACCTATTGGTTTTTTGTGTTGTAAATTTCACAGTTCTTTCTTTGAAAATAAAACCATTGGAAGTAATTCATTCACTACTAGTATACTCGTAGTAATCAATACTCAGTCAACATTTTAGTTTGAAATAAAGCACTTTATGGCAGAAGAAGAATACCTTGTAAATTTGACAACTCAACAGAAAACATCTCCACATAACTAGGGATATTTCAATACATCATCAAATGTTGGAGGAAACCACTCATTGACAAAAGGCAATTCAACTTAACTAAGGACGATTCATAATGTTATCACTTATTAGACTGAAACAACTGTCAACAAAAGACTTAACACCTAATTGGATTGGTAGCACTAAAAAGCTAGAGTAGTCAAAGTCGAAATATTTTTATTTACAATTTTTATAGAGAAATGTATTGGCATTAAGAATACAATGTTAAAGTTACAAATTTACAAAATATAAGTTAAACTGAGCAGTCTTGATGTATAAGATGGTCTTTAGATATTCTTCTAGCGTGAAGAACAGCCTGGTCACCAGCCATTATTTTGTTCAGTGCCATCTTCAGGTTCTTTCCATTCTTAATTTTTATTTCAGGTTGGCAGCAGATTGTAAAGCTTTGTCCCATGTATGACGGCTTCCTCCCATACAGTGATAGATTGTGTGCTGGCAGGATGTAGTTGTACGAGTGATGTACTGGTTGGTGTACATTTGTTCCCTGAGGGAATTCATTCTTATCGACACACATAATCATTTCCAGGATGTAGAGAGCCACAACTGTCAAGATGCGAAGATCTTTGAAGCTTTCACGACAGCTGTCCTTAAGTTCTAGGCCTTTAAGAGTTCTTATTCTGGATCAGGAGAAGTCTGTGTAGGTTAGTGACTGTAGTGCCTCTCCAGATACCAATTTTGTACCTCAGATGGGACTCAAAAAGAGTATAATAAGTTGTCTTTGCAGTTTTTAAATCGCTGATGTGGTGAATTCTTTTGACGAGAAAAGAGGTTGGCATTTAATTTCTTGCAAAGGTAGTGAACATGCTGAGTCCATGAAAGAGTTTCATCAATTGTCGTCACACAATGAAATTTTGCTTTGGGTTATATTTCAACTTCTGGAAGAGCTGCAATTTCATATTGCCTTCTACCGAATGCTAGTTGTTTGGTCTCTACAGTTCATATTGACTACTAGGTCGTTTGTGTGGCAGTACTGGTACGCCATATTTAGTGTTGTACATGAGTCAATTGCTAGTCCTTCTGTAGAGTTCTCAGTGAGCAGAAGAGTAGTATCGTCAGCATACATTAAAGTAGAGCAGTAAATATTTAGAAGATGAGGCATGTCATTAGAGTAAATAAAATCAACAGGGTCTAAGACTGATCCTTGTGGGACTCCTATGCTTATAGGTAATGGTTTTGATCTGATATTTGGTATTGTTCCTTTGTTATGATGTTTTCTCTCCACAACTTGAGTACGTTCATCTAAATAGCTTATTAGAAGATCCATTGATACCCAGGCTTTGAAGCTTCTGTACCATAAGGTTGTGTCCCAAACAATCAAAGGCCTTGCTGAAGTCAAGCATTATGCCAGTCACAAACTGAAAGAAATTGGTGAAGAATTTATTTATATTTTTGGCAATTTCAAGTGATTTCTTCTCTATTTACCTTCAGTTTAAGCTGATCTTTGCCTTATTCTGTACTCTTCCTTGCACTGTTTAATATTTTCCAGATTGCTTTTGATTTATTATTATTACACTTTCAGTCTAAGGGGTTTTGGTTTTAGCAAGGGCGGTGCAGGTTACTTCCTGTGGACTGGTAATTATATAGTGTACTGAGTTATACATCTATATTATTATCATATTATCAAGTTACTTTAACAACAAAACCAAGTAAAAAACATATCAGAGAGTTAATATACCAAATAATTTTCAAGTGCTATTTTGCCATTTATTTTAACACTCATACTACAGTTCAAGACTAACAACATTCATGATCTTGGCGGATACATTAAATTTGTACTGCTGAATATGGCCATATAAGCCTGACATATAGGAACTTCAACCATACTGAAATAAAGTGAAACATATTTTAAGAACTGAAGTGATTGGGAAGAGGAGAAAATAGTTTAATCATCAAAATGGTAATTGTTGTATCTTATGTGTTTAACCCCACTTCCAGATGGTAGTGATGTACCACCATGCTTTGATATGGAAAAATTATAGAAGAAGCCTACACAGACCCGGGTCCCAAATGTCTCACAGAGAACCTAGTACATAGATAAAAAGATGATGAGGCTAGAAATTAATCAATTACACTGATCCACGATTACTGAATTATAGTCAGTTGGAATCAAAAGCCAGTAAAAATTTCTTGAAAAGACAAAAAAAAACATACGTCATCAGGTTAGAAGACAGGCTAATCCTAAAATTCCTGAGATTTTCTGACAAGAGTATTTCAAGAGTGTGTTTCGCTGGCTCATGAGTTACCTTCAAGAGAACCTTAACATTAGTAAAGCTGTTAACAGGCTCTTGGACCAGCCTATGCTTGGACACCTAACAATTAGTCATAGTCATAGTCATATTTCTTTACTAACATATTCTTCAAGAACAGTAATAGAGTCACAATGTTAACAAATTACATAATTGATATTAATAAATAATCAATACAAGATGTCAGAGCCTCCAATTTCCTTGTTTACTTCTGTGAATTCTTCGATGGTGTATATTGGGTGGCCCACCAGGAAGTTGTGAAGACATCTTTTCAAGGCAGCTCCCTTGAGGTTTTTCACAGCTTGTGGCAGGAGGTTCCTCAGCTTCCTACCAATGTAGGATGGTTTTTCCTCGAAAAGTGATGTCCGATGTAGAGGTAGTGTGTAATTTCCTGCATGGCGTGTGTTATGTGTATGAAGGGTTTTTCCTGTTTTGTACATGCAGTTGGTCAACATGCAAAATTACTTCTTGTATGTAGAGTGCAGTAATTGTCATAATTCCCAAGGTTTTAAATGCTTGTCGGCAGCTTTGTTGGTGTTCGAGTTCCGCTAGGGTTCGGATAGCTTTTTTCTGCAGGAGTAGTACTCTGTTCAGGTTTCCTGCAGAGGATCATATATCCACCCCAAACAGCAAGTCCATTACCTCACATGAGTTTCCACCAAAGCATAGTAAGCTGTTTTTGCTGCCTCCAAGTTGCCGATACATTTTATTTGGCGTACTACATATATACCAGTGCTGATTTTTTTGCAAACCTGGTTTACATGCTCAGTCCACGTAAGTTTTGTGGTCAATAGTTACGCCAAGGAATTTGATATGGTCTTTTCTTGATACATCAAGTGGGTTAGGGATATGGTCCTTCCTCTTGCTGAAGTTGATGTGAACTGTCTTCGATGGATTCATGGCTAGATCATTCCTTCTGCAGTAATTGAGGGCTTTACTGAGAGAGCTTGTGGCACTTTCGTTACACTCCTTCAGCAGAGTCATTCTTAATCAACAATGTTGTATCGTCTGCATTACATCACACAAGTGGTATTGTGATCACGTATATAAGCTGGGAAGTTCATTCACAAATAAGACAAAGAGAACTGGGCCAAAACAGATCCTTGCGGTACTCCGCGGGGTAACAGGTAGTGGATTGGATTGGATGATGTGAAGTAGTTACACCATAAATGGTAGTTTGCAGCTCGACTATTTGAGATCGGCCTGTGAGGTAACTTACAAACTATTTGTTAGCTGTGTCTCTGATTCCTAATGATGTTAATTTCTTTGAGATGATGTCGTGGCCCAGGCAATCAAAACGCCTTGCTGTAGTCAAGAAAGAGTGCAGATACGTATTGTTCTTTGTCTATTTGGTCAATAACATGTTCAACATGCTGATGATGGCAGAGCTGGTTGATTTTCCTTTCAAAAATCCATGTTGCTTTTCGGTTATCAGATTTTCTTGTTTTAGGTGAGCCATGAGTCTGTGTAGAGCTATTTTTTCTATGATTTTTGAGAATGTTGAGATTAGAGAGATGGGACGGTAAATTTTGGACTTCCAGTGTTGAACCTTTTTTATGTTTGGGGTATACTTTAGAGAGCTTAAGGGCTGTAGGGAATCACCAAGGCTGAAGGACTTATTAATTATGCTGACTAAAGGCGGCATTAGCTCTTCAGAGCAGTGTTTCACAATTTTAGAAGAATATTCATCCACTCCACTTGAAGATTTTGATTTTAGGGCATTTATGATGTTCCGTACTTCATTGATGTATGTTGGGGTTAGATATAGAGATTTATCAACATAGTTAAGTGGAGTTTCGTAATTTTCATTATCATCTGCGTCCCCTGGGGAGCAGTTATTCTGTTTCAGCGTCAATTCTGCTACTTCTGTGAAGAAGGTGTTAAAGTGGTCTGCAGTTTGTGTGGGGTTGTCCACATGTTTCCCATTCACTGAGAGACATATGTTTGGCTGTAGTTGATGTTTTCCTCTTCTTTCATTGTTTTATGACATTCCAAAGAGCTTTACTTTTGTTGTCAGCCGAGTTGATGAAGTCAGCATTAGCATTTTTTCTTATTTCTCTAAGTTTTTTATCATAATTTTTCTTTTTTACCACCATATCTTCTTTGTCTTGGGTATTTCCTGTGGTCTCAAATTTGTGGCAGGGCTTTTAGAAAGTCATTTTTAAGGTCTTTGGCCTCGTTGTCATAATACACATGTTTCCTTTTGTGTTTTTGACTACATTTTTTTAGTAGGACAGGCAATGTCTAGCGTTGCTTGGTGAGTTCTATGAAAGATGTTGTATGCTTGCTCTGCATCTGGGGCCATATAGACAGCATTCCAGTTTTTATTCATTAGGAGAGATTTTATCTGGTCTGTATTAGAATAACAAAAGTTTCTCTTGAGAAATGATCTGTGGAGGGATGTTTACTCTCCAGTCATATATTTTTATAATTTGAACAGTATGGTCAGAAAGTCCAGTTTCAAGTATGGCTGTGCCAATGTTGTCCTCGATTATGTTTGTGCATATGAAGTCAATCGAGGTGGCAGTGCTATGTGTGATACGTGTTGCAGGAAGTGGCAGTCTTCGGATGTTATGGGTGTGTAGTTCATCTTCTAGGATAGTGTTGTCTAGGGTTGTTTTCATCCTGTCGATGTTTATGTCTCCAGCAAGCATGATTGATTTACTGTGTGCTTGAGTATATTCTAAGATGTTGGATAAGGCATTTTACACCGGCTCGTACATTCTCTTTGGGGAGATCGATATACCCCAAGAATGTGTATGTATTTACCCATGGATTCAATTACTGCCATGGCTGCTTCACAGTTAAATTCTTGGCAGAGGTGGGATATGTCAGTTGCTGTTGTGCAGTTTTTGAGGGTTTCTTTGGGCATATATGGCAACACCACCAAGCTTATGATTTTCTCTGCAGTATTCTGCTATGAGAAAGTACCCTTCAATTTTTGTATTCTCTATTTCTATTTTTTTCAGGCCATGTTCAGTAAGCACTAGTATATTGGGGTCAATGTCATTAAGAAGGTGGTTAAGTCTGTCTAATTTTTTGTCTAGTCCACGGATGTTTTGGTGTAGTATTTTTAGGTTACTTAGGTTTGTTTTAGATTTGAGTTTATAATATACCTGTTTTTAAATTTGATCTTTTTCTGTTGAGTTTGGTCTAAAAAATGGTGGTTGTTTTTTTTTTGGCTTGTATTTTCAGTTACTGTCGTCAAATGGGGTGATAGAGACTTTTCGTTAGTAGTGGTAAGTTCTTGTGTTGCCTTATAGTGCTCAATATACTTGTCGAAAAAGTCCTGGTATGTTTCATTGGGTGCTTTAAGTTTAGCTGTACAAGGTGGTGACTTATTAGATTTCTGAGCTGGTTTTTTGTAATCTTTAGACTCCGGCATTGTACAAATATTTTCTCTGTGAACATGGCTTCCACTTCGATCATTTCAAAGTCTCCTTTGTCCCTTGGTATGCATGTGGGAATTGGTCGCTGTTTATCTGATATGGTTAGGACTGGGTTGTTGTAAGGTTCTTTGGGGTAGGTTGTTTTGCTCTTTAATTTTTTGTATTTGTAAAGAGATACTAAATTTATTTTTGGAATTCTCATTAATCTTTTGTTTTTTTAAAGAGTTATAAGATTGGTTTACAGCTTCCCTTTTCTTTTGATTTGTTAGATTTTCTGCACGGTTTTTTGACTATCTAGGTTTTTAAACGGTTAAGTTTTTGCTCTAGAAGATAGTGATTTATTTTTTAGTTGAACAATCTCTGTTACCAGTGGGGTTGATTCAGCTACTGAAAATGGTGGGGAGTCTGTTTGTGTACCAGCTTCTTCAAGAACCTTTTCTTGGGACATATTTTCTTGGGTTTTTAAACGTTTTTTTTTTAATTAATATTTCTTTAGAATAGCTCTCTTTAATCTTTTGTTCATAGTCATTTAGAACTTGTGCTTGTCGTCTATCGTGGTCTTCAAAGATTTGTTGTGTATCAATAAGTAGTTGCTTTTCTTTTCCAAGTTGCCTATCCACATCAGAATTTTTTGTTGAAAATTTTCTACTCTTGAGAGATAAGTTTCTTCCTCTCGGCTGTAATCTTCAATTTTAGCCTCCATACTGTTTAGCAAGAAGTTTAACCTTCGATTGTCTTCTTTGAGGGCCTCGTTTTCTTTAAGCAGTGCTTTTCCCAATTTTGCTGCCATGATTAGGACTGTCTTCCCCATTTTGCAGTTCACTTTCAATTAAGCTTTCTTCTAGCACTTTCTAATATTGAGTCTTGACTAATATAGCCTTTTAGGGTTTTATTGGAGTTGCTCTCTGTTAGAGACTTATTACAGATGGGTTTTTAAAAAATGTCTCAGCTTCTTTCAATGCCTCATTAAATTTTTTGTTTTTGAAAATTGTCTGTTTTTGGTTTTATGAATTAATTTGTATTCTGAATACAGACACATGTCATTTTGTTTGACATTTGCAGTGTTTTCATCTCCAAAGAATGTGACATTGTATTTGGTAGTTCTGTCAGTTTTTGTAACCCCTTTTACACTGCGGCCCAGTAGGACCAGCCTATGCTTGACACCTAACAATTCCACCGGTGTTCTGTAGTTTCATAACTGAGCAATACCAAACCAGAGCCTATTCGAACTGGCTTACAAACCTTCAAGGCAGGGCTGCAATTTAGGTGACTGATCAAACTGTGCTCCTAATAGACATACCATGAAGCTTATGAGGGGTCACCAGTGGATATGTGACTCTTGTGAGTTGCTACCTGTCCCCATATTTTGGCTTCCACTTCTTTATTTATTAAGAATACTCTCCAAACTTATAATACGGGGAAAAAGTTATTTCTAACATGTACAGCAAAAATTTAGTAAGTATGGAAACTCTCCATACTAAAATATTTTATACTTTATAATTATCATGGTAAAGCTCAAGCAACAGTTTCAAGAAAAAAGCATTTTACTCACTTAACAACTAATTTATAAGCTATTCTTATGTTATCTACTAGATTTTAAACATTTTACCTAATTGTAATCTCTATTATAATATTGACAATTTACATGTCTGTGTGATATATATTATTTTAATCAAATGCAAAAGATATTGTATGATGTATATATTGAATAAATAAATAGAAAAATATTAGTATTACTGTAATACTTTGTCTTAAATTAAGCTAAATTCAGAAATCATTATATCCATATCCATAATCCATAAAGGTAAAACATAATTCTGAATCATTATTAATCTGTACGTTGGACTCACTTTGTTTTGAAGTATCTAATTACGATAATATAACTGTAAAATAATAATTAAAATTTACCGCTAATGTTGGATGTCTTGAAATTTTACGTCTGGCATGTTCCATGATAAGTTGGGTAAGACTCTGCAACAGGCGCTCCAGATGTAGCAAGGCATTGTGATTGGGTGTGTGGTCTGGTACCCCCGCAGTTGTTGGAAGGCACGAAGTTGTTGTAACAGGCGAATGTTTTGAACTCCATCCTGGATGCGATATCATAATTTTTATTGCTTAAACTCCATAAATCATGAATATGATACTAAAAATTAAAATGCCTCAACTTTCTTGTACTAAAATGCTGATCAAATTCTTGGTGGAATACAGTAAAGTTCACATTATCCGGATGTCCATATTATCCAACTTGTACACAGAAATTAACAAAAATTAAGGAATAAAAATTATTACAAATATGATCTGAACTGCTAGTTAACACTACAGCTGAACTAACTAAGGGTGGAGGTGACACAATACATACATGTTAAAAGCAAAATGTACTAGTTATTAATGTTACAATTTCCAAGTTAAAAAAGTGTGCCTGACTGACTCGCTAATTGATAGGCGACATAATTGTTACAGACAAATGCTACAAACAAAACATATAACAAATATAGTCAGTCTTAAACGTAAATCTATATTTTAGATGATGGATTAAAACTTCTTGTTTGTGACATGTAACATGTGTTCTATGTTTCTTAAAATGTTTTTACATGTGTATGCTTTAAGTCTTTTTTACCAGTATCCAAATGCTGTGTAATTTTTCCTCTTTTAGAACACAACATAACAGTCTCAGTGTCTATTACAAATCTTACCATGTTAAATAATCTTTTGTCAAGGGCATTATGAACATATTTTTTTATGGGAGAGGCCAATCCTTTTTTAAGCCTTATTCTGCCTGTCCTCAAGGGCCACTTGCAAGGATCTTATCAGGATAAGGGGGAGAGTCAATACAGTACAATGATGATACTGACAGTGTTAAGTGCTTAGATCACTGACAGGATTTAAACCTGTACTATCTCGTAACTAAGAAAAGTCCGAGATATTAGAGCGCTCATTTATCGGCACTCCCAACAGTATATGCACCTAATAAATAATTAGTCAATGCTAGACTGGAGGCAGTTGAATAATGGTTTTCACCTACAAGAGATAGAGAGGATGGGAAAAACAAGATAGCTTCTACCCTTATTCCCTTACTGAAAATATAGATAAATGGCATAATTTGCAGTTGGCGCAAATAACATATTAACATTTACTCGTAAGAAGGTATCAGAACATAAGAAGTAAGACATTTTGATTTGTTTACATATGAAATAACAGCTTGAAATCATATAATTCCAGAAATTATAATCTTATTGATATCTTGATTAATTCAAATAAAGGTAATGTATGCACTAAATTGGATTACAATGTTTATTTAAAATTAATGACGCGTAAAGAACTAGAAGTGTAGCTCTTAGTATTAACATGTTGTTATATAACCCAATGGCAGACTGCCACATTTACCAATATTTCAATTTAGGAATATAAGAGATGAAGCCCTCTGGTTTTCCCAATCCTCCAACTCCTACAAGAAACCCAGACGAAAGCCAACTGAATCCAGTCTGGTAATTTATTTGGTACATAAGCATTAATGGTACCATGAACAACGATATGACAGTAGTACTTAAAAAGAAGCTATAATTCATTGTAGATAGCCCAAAATCAATTAGATAGATCAATTATAAATGTTTTGACTAAAAATAGGCTTTGTATCCTACCATCAATTTAATCCAAGTTCATATGTTCCTATAGTGATATGTTTCGAAGGTTAACCTTCATTTTTGGACCTTAGTAGTACAGGTCACCCACCTATTGTTGCAGCACTGCAGTTGTCTACATATTACATTACACACAATCGTGTTTTTTGTCAATTTGTGCAATTGATATTTATTTGTATATATGTAATGTGTAATTTTAATTTAATTATAAGGATATTCACCACCATGAGTACTGAGGTCCGACCATGAAGGTTCAAAACACGTCACCATAGCAACACATGATCCTTGGATTGGATTGATGGTAGGATTCAAAACCTATTTTAAGTCAAAACTATAGTTTATATTATGTTTATGATGTGAAACGGGAGCAGCACATCATGCCATACTATATTTAGTTAAATATTTTAAAATTAAAAGAATGAGGTAATTAAACGCATTAGAGGGCAGAGAGTAAAATTATAAATAAAAATTAAAAATATAAATACATGTGTATTAATAAGTAAGCTGATCACACCTTCCTAAGACGACTGGGTAGATCAGGTATTCCAGTCACTAAGTAGAATGAAAATGAAAGTAAATGCAAATTAAATTCTTTATTTATACGGGCAATGTTAGGGTTACATGGCCTTTTGTTACATGTAATCTGCGTCAACTAATTAATTAAATATTACTTTTTTCAATTCAAAAGGGCGATGATTATTCAATGTACATTGATGTTGATAACCAATATATTTTTAATGTTTAAAAAATGGAATGGATTAGTGAAACAGTTTATTGTCCCATGGATCTCTCATTAATTTCTCTACAGACTCTTCAACAACCTCAACTTACATAAGCAGAGATAGCCATACACCACATCACATACAAAAAGTATGATTATTTTCAAAAAATTATTTTTCAATACACTTCAAAATAGCCAAAAAAACATTCTAATAATAATATATATTTCTATACATTTTATTTGAAATATTTCTGTAAAGGATATTGCGGAATTTGATTACGGGGTGTGTATTTGCAAAACATTACATTTTATTATGTAGCAAAAAATTGTTTTTAAGAAGAAAAAGTTTTTTCTTGTAAAAGAAATGCATATGCCATAGGGAGTGTACTAATGCAAAAAAGAAGAAGTATAATGATGTGTTAAAAGAATTCATAAAACATGTAAAGCGAGTACACTCTAATTGCTGAACAGCAGATGTGATAAATGTAACAATTATTTGGGTAAAATGTGTACACAAGATAAATACAGATTTGTATATTTATTCTACTGATTTACTGCTAAAAGTTAACTAGATATTCAAGCGATGGAAAAGCTAATCAAAACTAAACAAATTCTTTTATCTGGTAAGGGGTTTCAAATACTAACATTCTAGATGTAAATGATAAAAAAACCTGCATAATTATTAGATTGTTATAAGATTTTAATGCTAGATAACAGTCCAGAATGCATAATAAATGAACCCATTGCAATAATGGACAAAACCTGAATAGATGACTTTTTTCGAGTACATAAAAGAAATATAGTACAATTCCATGTTACTGTGGTTAATGCCAACAACACAGATCATTGCATAAAGAGTTAGTTACGTGATTAGTGGATGTTGGTGAAGGGGGGGTGGAGGGGAGAGCGGTGGAACTTGAGTCACCTGTTACATGCAAGTGAGTGCATCGTCTGTGTCTCATATTATCAAAATTGTTCAAACTTTGGTTTCACAGAGCTAAATCAAACTGCAAATGACAATGTTTAAAACATTCAAGCGATGTCAAAGTAAAAATCAAATGATCTTTATTTATATTATGCACATTAGTACAATAAATAGTGTCAATTACAACTAAGTCACTTTAATACTTAAAGTAATAAAGGTTACAAAACAATGTCATTGTAACTCAACTGTAATACAAATTTTATTCAAGAATAAGACATGTTTTTGTGAATGCTCTAAATGATGTATTCCGTATGCAATATGGGTTTGAATATGGGCATGGAAAACCATTTTTATAACCAGTACACTGAACAAATAAGACAGCCTTTTAATAACATAAATTCCAGAATTTATACGATCAATGTGCAAATCCCAGCTAAGGTTATCTATGTTGAGACCTAGAAATGTGTTATTAACTTGGTCCAAATAGGTGTCACTTATTAAGACATTAGAAGTTACATGTTTTCTATCTTGTTTTATACTGAAAGAGAAAAAGTTAGTTTTTTCTGTATTTAAAACCAATCTATTATCGATGAAAAATTGTTGTAATTTTGAAAGTTCCAAATATGCAGTTACTTTTACTTAAGCTTCTCTTTTGGTAAATATGGTTAGGTTAGAGTCATCTGCAAATAGACAGAGCTAATTTTTGTTATTTTCAAGTTTACTAAGGCCATGTCTCCAATATGCAAAAGAAATCAGGTTCAATCTCATCTAAAAAGACTCTTATAGAATCTTGTCTTGAGTCTTGTTGTTCATACTTTGGGCATTAAATTGTATAACAGAAATACTCTTATGTATGTCTATGCTCTCTACTCTGTGGTGCGCAGTTTGACTGTGATGGATTATTAGCTAAAGTAAAAATATTGTCATGGGGCTCTAGTTTACATCCATACTTTTATGTATCACCTAAGGGATATTTTTGGATTACATTTTGTACTACAAACATTTACAATAATTATGCTATTCAGCCAACCGCTTAACTTAGAATTTACAATTTGTTTACCAGCAGAATTTAAATGGTGTCCATTTTTGATGTAGTGCTTGCGTAGAAAGTGATAAGGGTACATAATTACTATGGGCTAATTGATCAGTAACATATTAGTTTGTTTAATGCCATACTGAATGAACTGAGGTACTCTAGTCAGCATAGGGATTTTTGTTAAAATGAGTCTAGCTGTGCACGTTCTAAACAGTTAAGATAACTAGCTTCTAATATGCAAACAATGAGCAGGAGAGGTATCATTGGTACCCCCAATGAGTATAATGTAATCAGTTTCATTCAAATTCTAATCAACCCGATTTATTTGCTGAATTACATAACAATAAGATCTGCTATTGTAACTAAATCTATAACTACTATCTACATTGACTGAAAAATTTACACTAGGCAGAGTCATAAGTGCCAACTGCTCATCCTCTAAACACTATCAATGGAGAAAGCATTACTGAAGGCTTCACCAGTCACAGGATGGTTCTCTCTGAAGAGAGTGTAGAGCAGCTGAGTGTTGTACAGGACATAAGCTCCACACTTGACGTGAAAGTGCTGCAGTAGGCAGGAGACTGTCTTGATGTCCGGAGACGGTGCAGTGCTCTGTTTAAGGCTGGAGGCCATAGCAGCAGCATTGAGGCCGGATATGGAATCTCAGTGGTAGAAGATGTCCGCAGCTCGCTGCTACGCTAGAAGGCTCCAGTGTGTACATCGCTATTATTCACTGGTGCAATGACCCACGCATACTCCGACATCCTCAAAACCTCATGCAGTGCCACTGATTCACTCATTAATTTGCAAAGATGGCTTTGTGAAGGATGAAGAAGGACATCAGTTGGAGTGGTCAAAACAAGTTTTTATATCGTTATTACTAAATTGTTTTACTTTATTGACTTCCTTGATTGATTTTCCTTAGTTTTCTATTCTTCCTTTTCTTCAACTTGTTACATCCGTCAATATCTTGAGCTCCGTTAGCATTTTGTATCTTGGGTGCATTAGCCTGTCCCACCCCGACTGCTAGCACATTACCTTTTGTTTCTAGGTCTACAATACAATTCGGGCTAATGCCACACCTGCAGCCAAATTAGTCAGTTTAAGAAACTTACTATATTGGTACACTCTCCTTGGCTCAGGGGTACTAATTCCCTAAATTTCCCTTTGGAAAACAGCCTGCACATAAGCAAACGAGTTGCACAAAGCTTGACTCGGTTTATATTATTAACTGTTGGAAACTTTGTCGTGAGCTTAGTCAACTCTTTACTTTGGGAACTTAACCTCCAAAGAACAATAACTTTAGAATGACTTTAACTAAATACAAGACTTACTGATTCTCATATTCTTGCGCTACGATGCAAAAGCAAAATTTACTTTCTATAGTGAAATTAGTCTGTGAGGTGATGCATTATATGATACCTAATTTTTTGTAACAAATAAAACTAAGAAAATCCCCGCTTTTATAAGTGATGGGCCAGGATCACAAATTGTTATAAATTTGGCCTTTGAAGATGTAATTAAAATTTGTTTTGAGTTTTCTAATGTCATTTACATTGAAATAACACCACCGTAACGTTTTAACCATAAAATAACAACAAAAACATTACTTTTTTTATTTATTACTAAATAAATTATGAAATTGGAGATAATTTCAAATTCTAGTAGACAAAATCTTGAATTTTGGTAATGTACTAATGGGTTTTAAAATAAAATAATTCAAATGTTGACAACAAATAATATAAGGCACGTTCAAAAAGTAATTGGAATTTTAATTTTTTGAAAAAAAAAAAAAAATATTTGTCTATATTATATTTCTATTAGTTTATTATTCTATTAGTATTATAGTTCTATTAACGTCGTCCAGTATGCATTTGTGCCAGTACTTTTTCCAATCCTCGAAACACTTTTCAAATTAAAACATTTAGCTCTTTCAGTGATGCATTTTTAATCTCATTTATGCTTATAAAACTACAGCACTTTAAGGTTCTCTTTATTGTTGGAAATTTAAAAAAGTTACAAAGAGCCATATCTGGAGAATATGGATGTACGAGGGTTGTCCACAAAGTAACCTCCGTTTTGAAATAAAAAATAAACCAGTTGAGATACAAAAAGTTTATTATATAAACGTTAAAACTACAGCTTTTCTGTACTTTTCTACATATTCACCAAACAAATTCAAGCACTTATCATAAATCTTTTAACAGTTTTTAAAATTCCGTCTTTAAAAAAATCTGCCGCCTGAGAACGTAGCCAACCTGTCACAGCGTTTTGAAGCTCTTCATCACTCGCAAACCTCTGAGATGCAAGCCACCGCTTCATGTACGGGAAAAGATGGAAATCACTAGGAGCCAAGTCCGGGCTGTAGGGGGGGTGGTCAAAAACGTCCCATTTGAACTTTTCCAAAAGTTCTGTTGTTCTTTGAGCTGTATGAGGGCGGGCGTTGTCATGGACAAACACAACACCAGATGTCAGAAGACCACGACGCTTGTTTTGAATCGCTCGTTGTAGCCGTTTTAAGGTTTCACAGTAAGCTGCAGCTGTACCCAGCAGGGATTACTTCTGGCTGGTTTATACCTACCAGTTGAACCCACCACTGGGCACAGCAAAAACCGATGTGCCACTTCAATCTGGGCAACCTTATGGATGTCCAGTAGCGGCACATCACTAACCGCAAATGTTGAGATTCTGGGATTCATGGGCAATTCGATAGGTCTAGCCTACTGTGGAGGATGGCTGTTGGAGTTGGTGGGGTTTGTTCCCTTACCTCAGAGGCTCTTGTTAACCTCAACAAGGGTGTGCCACCCCCTGCCTACTTTGACTGGAGAGGCTGGTTCACAGCTGGCCTCCCTTCTTCCGGGATGACTTTGAGATGTAGTGCCCTAATTCTTCCTCATGGATCTCGATAGGAGGCGGCCCCTACTCCCTAACCTTACCCATCCTGAATATCCTATCACTCCGGAAGCAGCGCAAAAGGTCCTTACAGGACTAAGTGCAATTTATAAGCTTCTTGTCCTAAGAGAACACAAAAAAAATAAAAGCTGCAGCTGTAATGGTCGTACCACAACGAGCAAGATGCCCTTAGCATCCCAAAAAACTGTAGCCATCAATTTTCTCGCTGAAAAAGATTGGCGAGCTTTCTTTGGCTTGCTTGGCGAAGCGGTATGACCCCATTGCATTGACTGTTGTTTGGTTTCGGCATTCACATAGGCTACCCAAGTCTCATCTCCTGTAACGATCCTGTTCAAAAATGTTTCTCCTTCAACGTCATACCGAGTAAGAAAGTCTATGGCAGAACTCATCTTTTCATTTTGTGATCATCGGTGAGCACTTTTGGAATCCAACGAGCACAAAACTTGTGATAGCCTAGTTTTTCTGTCACTATCTCATGCACAAGACTTTGAGAAATTTCAGGAAAATGATCTGAAAGTTCCGAGATTGTGAAGCGACGGTTCTCGCGAATTTTCTCATCCACTTTGTTTACCAAGTCATCACTGACGAGAGATGGCCTAACACTCCGGTCTTCATCGTGAACGTTCGTTCTTCCATTTTTAAAAAAACGAACCCATTGACGGATTACACCTTCACTCATAATGTTTGGACCATACACCGCACTCAATTCACGATGAATTTCAGCTGCTGTGTAACTTTTCGACCACAGAAATCTTATTACACCACGCACTTCACACTTGGCGGGATTTTCTATCACAGCGCTCATGTTTTTACGTTGTAACAAAAGAACACGCGATTGCACGATGCTCTCCCTTGCACAGCTAGAAGCGTATTGAACGGCTGCGCACGCCGATGTGAGAATGGTGGCGCTACCCCACTACCTATTGCGCCACGCCCAAACGGTGGTTACTTTATGGACGACCGACGTATCATTACAGTACTGTCTTTGGCCAAAAACTCACAAACAGGCAATGAAGTGTAAATAGATGCATTATTATAATGCAAAAGCCATGGTTTATTTTGTCACAAATCCAGGGTTTTTTCAGATTGCTTCACACGAATGGTGTTGAATTTGCAGGTAGTACTTCTTATTTACCATTTGACCTTGTAGCAAGAATTCATGATGCTCTATGCCATTAAAATCGAAGAACACAGTGAGCGTAACCTTGATGTTAAACTGTAGTGACGTTTAGCTTTCTTAGGTTATAATTTTAGTTGTTTATTATGGGTGAAAACTTTAAAGACAGATCATGTGTTTTTGGATCATCCTATTTCTAGTGATGACAAATGTTTATTCTAACATTTAGGTAAATCTGACAGAACATGTAGATTGATATCCTAATACAATTGTGTGATTCAGACAGAGAAGTTGTTCTTCCACCTGATGATGTCTTTGGCCTTGCTCATGAACTCGTGAAACTCCCCAAATTGAACTGACGCTTGTATGTGAGTAAAATCTCAAAAAAGAAAACCAATTTCTTTTGCCCTAGATGCAATTGTGGATTTTACCCTAAGTCGTACCATTTGCTCGAACACTATGCCAGACCACTTTCACAGGGAGGCCGCAAACACAGGGTGGAATCCAGTGACTCTTAGTGAAAAATGAAACTATTAAAAATTAAAAAAAAGTAAATCTTGTGCTTTTTCATATAACAAATCAGTTTTGAAGTAAAAGTTTAGATAACTATATATTTTTGGAATTGATACAACATTTTCAATAAGTTATACATTTACAGTTTTGAATTAAAACTTATTGTTAAACAGTTACACAATAGAATATTTAAAATAATAATTGCAAAAAAAATATTAGACATAGAATCCAACAAAATTATTTACATAGAAACTAACAAAAAGTTATTGTTATTAAAATATCCTCTAAATATACAAGAATAACTTGACATAGTTGTTTCCATTTGGACTGACAATTATTATGAAATGGGATATATTATAAAAAACATACATGTGGCAGTTGAAATAGCGCTGCCATGACACAGTGACACCATTGCTAGTTCTAGGGTTAAAACCAAAACCAATGTTAACTAATATATAGTATTAACGTATCAAGTACACTAATTCATGAACATGAAATTATAAAATACAGTAAAGAAGTAACAAAAAAAATCTGTTAAAATGCTGTTTGAATGCAAATGTGAGTGAGTGTACTGCAAATGATACAATTACAACTCAACAACCTGTTACGGTTGCTATATAGTAAGTTGACAGTAGTGTAGTAGCAAAACTGAAGTTTTACTTATGGAGACAAATCATACACACTTTACACAGCTTTACACAGAGCAAAGCTCTCTGATATACCACAAATTGACCAGACTAAAGCTCCATTGAGTTGGACTAAACAAGTGAACTGAACTATTAGCACAATAAACACAACAGGAATGTTAACCAAGTGCTTTCTTTGTTTACAAACAACTACTGTTTTAGTAGATCAAGTGATGGAAACAAAAAAACATTGAACAGCTGGGAAAATTAGAAACTATTTCAGAGTAAACAAAACTAAAAGGAACACTTAACATAAATTACAACACACAGGTTTTTATTTTCTACTTAATTTAAACATCTGGGGACTTTTGACAACATTGGTAAATAAATTCTTACCAGTAAATACAGATCAACTGTTTTATGGTTTATTTTGTTTTAGAAGTGTTCGGATCAACCAAAAAAAACAGACAATTGTCTTAGGGTTAAATTTGTTTACAAACAAACCAAATAAGCTGGATCTTATTCACCAGTCTCTCAGTAATAGTTGGACAAACATAATATTGTTTGCTGCACTATATTAAACCGGATAACTGGAACTTTACTGCATTTCTAATAAATTACTAACAATTCATGTAAACATTAACTGTGGGTAATTAAATCAATGCTTACAAATATGCTGAGTATTTTATGGATGATACTTATCAGTTGTAAAAGAGGAAAAGTTAACATCTACACAACACCATTAAACACAAAATGACAGAAACATTGTAGGTTATTTAAAATTGTTCAAAACAAAAACGTATTTAAGGAAGCAAAGCAAAGATATAATCACGTTCAGGCCTAGAGACCCTATGGTGATGTTGGTGTCATCCAGCAGATTAGAATAGAATAACTACATTTATTGTGAGGAATGCAAGATTAGTACAAAGATGCCATCAACAAGGGTTAAATTTTCTATTCTATTGAAATGATTCCTGGTTTTATAAAACTAACCAGCAGATACAAGGAATATTTACAATAAGCAACAGATGAAAGAGCTCACTGTTTATCAGTGGACATTAATCCCTTGCGCAATCTACACCTCTACGTAGCATACAAGCAAATCAGGTCACTTTCAGTGAAAGCTTTAACCCAAGCATAAGTCTGCTGAACTGGACCAATTAGCTCAAGTTGATTCAATGAAATCTAACTTACTGTTGAGAATGTAGTAAACAGGAGAAAGAGTTTAATGAGCCAATGGTTGTGGGTCAGCTGCGATAGATGTTGACTACTTTATGTCACATAATACTGTGGAGTACACTTACGAAACAAAATTATGGCTATTCTGAGAAAAAAATTATCTTCCTATTTATTCCAGATCTCCTATGAATAAAGACTGTTCAATATATTTTTTAACCTAATAACCATCTGTCGTAATTTATTTAATTGTGTAATATTGGTTATAACCAAATGAATCTATCACTAAAACTAGTTAATTTGTATAATTCTTACACAAATTTGTTGGACTTAACTGCTAACACAATACAAACCCCTTGAGAAAATGACTAAAAGATTAAGTCAATATGGCTATGTTGTAGATGGAGCTTATATTGGTTACTGTTAACTTAATCACATTAAAACATAAAACCAATATTTAAAACTTTTATTTTTTTTTTCATTTATTATTTTTTTTGTGAGGCCTTTCGATAGCAAGGCCTCACAAAAAATAAAAGTTTTAAATATTGGTTTAATGTTTTAATGTGATTAAGTCAAAATGGCTATGTTGGAAGTTTAGGTAGGTACTTGAATAGCTAGGTGTAGTTTTATTCAATCAATACTCCCAGTGACACCATGAGTCTACAATAGTAAATTTGTCAAACTACAATAATTTCAAACACAAATTTAGTATTTCATTCAAAAAGTGATAGCTCAAAAAACAAAATACAGTAATAATATTCTCTACCAAGGGTCATCTAGGCCTGAACGTTTTTCAATAGTAAAATGTCTAGTTAGAGCTAAAAAAAATAGTAAGTGACTTGCCTGCTGCAGTCCAAGTCACCGTCGACAATCTCCATGAACCTGGCTAGTTTAGGTGTCACTGATCTAACAGAATAGAATATATGATAAGCTATTCATCCATAAACTACACAACATTTTAATCGCCATTTGTTGCACAATGTCTTTTTGACATAATTGAAATAAAAACATTAAAATGTAGTTTTTTAGTGTTTTCTTTATTAATTTCTTAATTATATTTTTTTATCCCGATAGTAGCTTTCTAAATATTGAATTGTAGCTTTGTAAGGCACAAAGTACTTAGTGTGTGGAAATATAAACTGAAAGCCTGATTGATTATTTAAAACCCTAAGTAACCTTGTTATGTAAACTAAAATACTTCAAATAAGATATGAAATAAATTCAACCCTTTAGATAGAGTTTACATAAAAATAACACTTGCAATAATTAATTTGAGTGGGTCCCGCCAGTAACATTTCAAGTGCCCAATTAATAAATTGTCAAGACTGGAAAATAAAACTTACTGCCCTATAAAAAATCATATTGTACAAGATAATATAGAAAATATTTTATTATAGCATTAATAAAGAAATTGTAATGTTAAACAAAGTAACTAAGAAGTTACAGCCAAAGTTAGAAATTTTTAATTGTAACAATTTTGTAAACAACAATGCCTTACAACATTATTGCAACTAAACAGAGACAAATGGTGTATCCAATCATATTTGTAGTATCAAATATGTTAAAGGGTATACACTAAAATAAAATAATTAGTTTTTTAGCTTAAAAATATGCATATTATGAATTTTGATGAACAGTATTAGTAACAAAGGGTTGAGAACACTATTGCACTCACCTCATGTGGAGGAAGCTTCCTGACCAAGTATTTTCATGTATCTAAGGTCCCCTGGAATTCTAGAAACCTTACAGATCTTTCTAGACCAATACTACAAATTTTAATTTTTCTTCTTTTGCTTCAATTTAATTAATATAGGAAGATTATATGATGTGGTAACAAGTTAATGCACAGCGAAGAGTTACCTCAAGCGCTTATAACTTTACTAAACCATAAGATCTGAAATTAGAAGTACTTAACCAATCGCAGGGCCACAAATTAAACAAATTCTACATTTGTTCAAGATTTAAATAGAATATTACTGCACAAAAACACAATTTATAAATACGTGTAACTTGAGAGTAACTGGCAGGATCCATTCATTTGTGTAATTTGTATTTAAATGTTCCATTATAAATTAAAATTTACTATTAGAAAAATACATGTCTACATACACACAGTAATAATATTTTTATTAACATTGATTCAAACAATTTAAAACTAGTGCCTATACAATATATTACTTTTATTCTTGTGGAAGCTTTGTCAATAACACACATCTTTAACATTATTTAACACGTAGTACCTACGCTTCCTATGCTGACGTTGCGGTAGCACACAACTGCACTAGTTGAGTTCAACTTAATTTTCCTTAGAGCTGGATAGAGAACATTGATGTCGCACAAGGATAAAAAAAAGACAGAGCAGGTCTAAGTAGTCGATATATCAGAAGATTTGAAATAAACACCAAGAGTTGTCATTGCAAGTGGTCACTAAGTTTAGGTACAGATAAAAATCTAATTTGATCAAAAAGATAACACATTGAAATATTTATATAATTTTAGGAAAAACTTCTTTTATTGTACTGGAGTGTTAATCTTAACTAGATAACATCACAAAGAAAGAAGACCAGTGGTAACACCAATCTTTAACATAAAAATGGCAAACAATTGTCAAAAAGACATGCATGCAACAAATGGAGTTAATATCACTAGCCTATAGTTCATTAGCCTCATGAGTGTTTACTAAAATATAAGAAATTGTTTCCATTAATTACAATTTGTTGGATATAGACTCTATAAAAAACCAAGGTTTAAATAAATGGAGTGGTAGCTAAAACATAAATTAAAGGAGGTCAAATTGTGTCTGATTTTGGTGTGTTTATATAACACTGTATTTAGAGTTATTTTGTGTTGTCTGAAAATAAAATCCATAAGCAAGTTAAATGTATGAAAATCATATTATGATAATAACATGAAATTAAGCAGTGGAAGCCAGTAGCCAATATTTTAAAGCGTAAGATTTTCTCAAGCTTCTTAAATTAATAGTACGATAAGTAAAGATAGTTTTCTTATAATCTTATGATTAATTATGACATAGCAATACATTGTAACAGTTATTACCAAATATTGTACAATTGCACTTTCATTGGTGAAACACTTTTTATACTCACTTGAAATACATGGAAATAAATTAGAAACTATAGTGTTCTTGTAATCTTAACTATTGTGTGAGGAAACGATAAACCAAACCTAATCTAAGAATTCAAATAACGTTTTATGTAGATTTCTACAATATAATGAAAAAAAAAAATACTGACTTTGTATTTAATTTATTACATGACGAGTCTAGACACTCTACACCAGGCATGTGTTAACAGAATTTATTTTTAACAACAAATAATATTTTAGTGATAATAAAATTTTGTAAAAACTATAAATTCATACCAAATGGAAATATCCTATAAGAAACGGCATAATAGGACAAGTAAAAGAGTAAACATGACTGTTAGACAAGGAACATTGTATTATGAGTTAGACAGGTTGATACAGGATTGGCAACTTTCCATCTCACTTGGTAAGATTTTTGTTCACTAGCACAAGAATCTGAGGAAGAGTCTCACTATCTTTGGTTGTGTAAATGATTTTTAGATATCTGTTACTTGGTAAAGCTTGATGACCAAGCAAGAAAGGCAAGACTTGTTGGTTACGTTGATAATGGATGGAGTTTATAAAATATTATTGAATATAACATTATCACACTTGAAGTTATTCTTTTAGTTATGAATCACACCTGCATTTGAAGAAGGTTCTCATGAAACATGTTTTGCTATGGGAGAAGATGATAATGGATAACAACCACAACATGCCACATGAAAATTATGTTCAGGTTACTGATAAAACTTTATAACCATGGATAGACCTCCTATGAATGAATGTCACTAAATAAGAAGTAGAAGAAGGAAATCATTAAAAATTTAAATTTGTTTGAGAATATCACGCCAAAAAGGCATGCTAATTCATAACCGAGATGCCATATATACTTATACACCACATACTTGTGCTTTAAAAATGGGGCAGCTTCAACACTTAGCCCCACCCCATTGAACTGATCAGATCCAAACAGCCCATCCCCAAAAAAATCAGAGCTGTCTCCTACCATATAAAAACAAGGCATGCAAGTTCGGCATGAAGCCCCAGCCATTCAACTGATAGAATAAAACAAATCCCTTGCAACCAAATTACAAAGATGCAAGAGATTAAAGAAAAAGGAATACTACCTCAAAAGAATTACAATATAAGAGGAGAGTCGTCTTAAAAATTAATGTACAATATTTGGTGCAGAAAATATAGATGGGAGTGCCGATGGCCGAGCGGTCTAAGTGGTTGGACTTCCGAGTCTGAGTTAGAGATAGTGCAGGTTTGAATCCTGTCTGTGACCGTTGCATTTTTTATCAGTACCATCAACCTGTACTGTATCGACTCTCCCCTTTATTCTGTTTGATAAGATCCTTGCTCAGGCCAGTGGCCCATGAAGACAGGCAGAATGGAACAACTTTCACTCCTCATAAAAAAAAAAACACGTTACAATACAATGACAATCTTTAAGCAGGAACATCATTGGTACTATCAGTAGAACTTATAAAATTAATCATGCCATTGATTACACTAGCTTAACTCATGAATAATTAACACTTTGAGAACTTTTCCTATAGCTTCTATTGTCAATAAGTTTTGTCAATTCGTATTCATACCGATGCTGGCTATACCAATTTGATTTTTTTTAAACTGCATCAAAAGTATACAAGCCTGTAATTTTCATGAAGTCTGCTGAGGTAGTTATTTACAATTAAGAAAAGATATTTTTTAGAAATAACGTGAGTCATGCACAAGCCTACCATGTCAATGGTTAGCACATCAAATGAAAGCTTCCCGACCACTCCTCCTTAATGGTTCCAACTGTAAAAACTATATTTAAATGGCATCTAAACAGATAATGCAGCAAATCTCTAAAAACTAAATTTTGATACGTATTTTAAGCCATTAATTTTTAATATGGATAAATAATTGCATAGTCTCTATAGATATAACCTACAGACAGAACTGTTTAGATATCATCAGTTCAGGGAAAAAACAAGTGTTGGCTGAGCGTTAGTAAATCCTGTCAATCAAGGGGCCGGAGAAATATCATTTTGATCTGTCTGGTCTGTCTAAATGATACCTCAAAAACAATTTGTTCTATAGAATTGAAATTTCACATGAGGCTCAATTTGTATTTAAGCAACACTGAGTTCAACGGTGATGCATATTACTCCATGGGATTTGACTGAGTGTTAGCATATATGCTTCCATTAGTCTTATGGATAATCATGATGGCAACGAGAAAATAGCGGAGTAAATAAATTTTAAACCAACTGAATACAAAATCATATGAGATTTCAATGTGTGACTTTCATCCATAGGGTAGAAAGAAAAAGAGTGGAAAGCCAGGTGACAAGATTTGATTTCAGCACACTCTTGCATCGTAGTATCCTCCCTAGTTTATGGAACTTTTATTACTTATTTTTCAAAACCAAATTAATGAACACAATGTGAAAGTATCATGCAAGATATGTCGAGAAACACCCTATCTGTGGAATTTAAATTTTGCAGAAAACTCCATTTTTAAATAGGCAAGAATGAGAGTTCTATAATGGTACATATAAAACCATGGAAATTGACAAAGTATGTCTCTGAACCCCCATTACTCAGTAGGATAGAACAGTTTATCTTTTGTCTCCCGGGGAGATGTAAAGATTTCTTTTCTTTTTGATTGTATGTTTGTTTATCTGTCAGCTCAAGAATGAAATGAGCTATAGACTTGAAATTTTTCATGCAATTTCAGCTAAGTTTGTTATGCTACACATAGGTTTACTCCTACCTTGGAAATACTATGAACTAGACAGACAAAACGCTAAAAAAACACACAAATTATCACAGGATTAAGAAACTTAAATGTTTTCCCATGAGACTGATCAGTATATAATGCTTACAGGGCCGTTTAAATAAAAATTTATTCATAATTCAGATAGTCTATTGATAGGTTTTATTACATTAATTAGAAACAAATAGTTTATGCATCTCTTATTTGTAACTAAATGATACTTTTTTAAAATCTATATTGTAAATATTTTTGTTCCTCTAAAAGAAACATTAACCACAGAATTCTAAAACTTTTCCTGAATAATACATTTTATCTTTATATTAACAATAACAAAGATATGGAATGAAATAACACAATACTTACCTTAAGAAATGTTTATAAAACTAATAATTTCATAAAGATGTTTTAACCCTTACCGAGCCAATGACGTTACTAGACGTCATGCCTAAACTAGCGCTAAAAGCCAATGACGTCCACTGACGAAAAATCAATTTTTTTCTAATATTTTCTCTAAATACAAATTACTATATGCTTTTTTTGTAAAATATAACAATAATTGTGTTCAACTATTGTTAGTTTTATATATGAACACATAGAATGTCAAAATTAAATTTTTTCAGTGAAATTATGATTTTACCATTTTTTGGCTGTAAATTAACAATAAAGAGTGAAAAAAAAAATATTTTGTCGTTTTTTTTTTTACCTCTTATGTTATAAGAATTATTTTTAAAAATTGGTTTTGGTATGTGGGAATTTTTTTATTTTTAAGGTGTATGGCTCTTAGGAGTAGTTTTGGTTATTTGTTTGTGGCTCGCTAAGGGTTAAATTATAAACTACTGAAAAATCAAATAACAACAATAGTACCTCAAACAATTAATAAAACTTTCCTCTTTTTGTCTGGCTTATTGTTTAACCCTCTACCACATAACAGACTGTGTTCTGTTCAAAGATTTTTTAAATATTTTTCTTCATTGTGCTACTATGTAAGAAATTTCTTGATAAATACTTTCAATCTCTGTTGGACACTAAAGATTTTTTATATCACTGCACAAAATCATCAATAATACTGTTTATACACAAAATATTGTAGCTTTAAATGAAAAGTAGTTTAATTTGGTTGCTATAATGGCAATTGTATGTTCAAGTCCTCCAGCTAGTCATGCTTTAACCCTTTTACTGCCGGACACTTTTTTTTTAGTTTGTTGAAAAATGCCAGACTTTAATTTTACTGACTTGCTAAAAATGCCGAGCTGAAATTGACTAAAATGTAATAATTTTTTTAAAAAGTCATGGATTCATTATTTTTATCATAAATTGATAAACTTTATCTTGTTTTTTTTTCCTTATAAGTTGTAATTTGCTACAAAAAATAATTTAAACATTTTCTGTCATTAAAAAATATATATATATTATGTCATGAAACAAAAATTTTAAATAAATAAAAATTATTTTTTGAGTTTGCACTTTAACAACTATATTTAAATATTAAACCACCACCACAATTTTAATTTTTTATTGTATAGTAATTATATATAAACATTCCCAAAAAGTTTTAGGAACATACCTTGAAAAATACTGAAGCTGTGATGAATTTTTGAAATTGGTGCAATATCCTCAAATTTCAAGATAACACTTATTGATAACACTATATCACTTTATAATACATAAATTACTGCCCATTGATATGAAAATATAATATATAATAGAAAATTAAAGTTAAAAGGCACTTTGATCAATATTTACAAAAATATATATACATTTTTAGGTTCATAGGCCTGCTGATTAGCACTTGTGTTCCCCAAAACATGTAGGATGAACACCTTTTTTGCAGTTTTTGCAGACAGTCCTGGTTCTCTTCCTCTTCCCTCCAGTACTTGTGCTTTGTTTACTACAAGCACTAGATTTACAAATATAAATGTCAAATAAAGTGTAAAAGCACGAAACAACACAAGCGGAACTCACGACTAACGAGATCAACCATAACCTCATCAAACCAAACTCGAGTTATAACCAAAGACGTTCAGTAACAAATATGGCTTCCATAGATTATAAAACCTGTTTTCTGTATGTTGTCCATATAGTAATGAATAACACAGCTGAATTTTAGATGCATTTGGACAACATTGAAAACCAGTATAAAACAAATACGAGACGGCTTTTATAGCGCACGTCGGCGATTTTCGCACAAACGGGCAGCGTGCGCAAATAAGCACGTCGGCAGTTTTCGAACAAATCGCAACGTGCGCAATTGCGCGCGTCGGCAGTAAAAGGGTTAAACACATAATGTTGTGACATTATTATGTACAAATTTAACAATATGCTTTTGGTTTGTTTGTATATTAGCATAAATTACATTTATAATTTATATGAGAATAACAGGATAATGGATATTTTTCATTATTGTTACAATAATAGAAACACATTTTTTCACACTAATATAGGTTTTATTTTTCAGGTGTTATATCCTAAAACAATGTTATGAATGTAGAATCCAAAGATATTGCAATGAAAACATCAAACTCTAAGTTAGCAATTATTCAGTTCTAAGTCAAAACATGGTTTCCACTCTTAATCTTAATCAATTAATTCACGGCTCTTTTACGATTTTTATGGTACAAAAATAGTAATTTCACGATTCATAGCTTTTATGAAAATTGTGAATAAATATAGAAAAATATATTATTTTTCACAAGGAGTGACCAATTTCGGTATCTAGCGCCAAAACTGCGAGCGTGTGCAGTGGCCCAGGACTTGGCACTTTGGCGTCTGTTGCCGGTTCTCTCAACTCAGGTTCAATACAGGTGTATTTCGTTCCTCAGACACAGTGAAATGGTTAAACTATCTGAAACTTTTTCTTATTTCATTAACGAGTCTTTTCTTTTTACGTCCCAAATAAGTATTTTAATATTAATAAAATTTATTATTACACATTTTTAGTAGATACTATTTGAATCGGATTAAATGGAGGAGAAATTAATTTACTCTTTTCAGTTAAATAAAAAAAGTAGTTAAATTTTGTATAATTTACTTATATACATGTTAAGCTACAATAAAGTAAGAAGTTTATATTTCAGTAATACTTTTACAGCAAACAATAAAATTTTATCACACGAAATTTGTGTAATTTTGAGTTGCTTTCCCCTTGGTCTGTGATAAACTGCCGTCAGCTGTGATCTAGTAGTGGTAGAGTTGTTTACGATCGTCACTCCAGTACGCCGCAGCCGTTCAGTTCACGCTCCCATGAGTAAAACCACTCGATTTAATCTGGTACACTACAAAATCGTGCCAAGACTGATTAGGCTGCTCTTTCTGACATGTGAACCAGACCTTACGACAAAGTTCCAGCGACTACAGATGTTGATTCATTTTATCGCAAGTTGTAGAGATTTTTACAGTTTGTAATTAAATTTACGGCTTAAGGTTTTTTCATGGTGAACAAAACTCACGGCTTAATCACGGTTTTCATGGTCAGGTGAGAACCCTGCAAAAACATAAACACAAACTGAACCGAGCCAACTCATGAGAAACACAAAGAGCCGACCTTGGGCAGGTGCGACTGGTGCGGCCCACACTAGGCCTACTCTTACAGAGGCCCCAAATAAGGAAATATTTAAATTGGCCAGATCAATTATAAAATGTTAATTGTTTTGATAAACACTCATGCTACTATGAAAGCAAGCAGTCTAGTATGATAGTGTTAGTTTGTATATTAGCGTAGCTTGCACAAAACACAGTATTCAGTCAGTATTTGTCCACCATAATGTGAAATTAAAATGTTATATGAAATAATTTTAAACCAGCTAATAAAATTCTCATGAAAGTTGTATACAGTGTACAGTGATTTGTAAATTTATTTAATATAAAAATATTGTGCCTCAGAACTTTAAATTTGACAATATTTAATATAGTAGTGAACCTATCAAAAAACATAAACTATAGTTATGATTGTTTTAATTTAAAATTTAAAATAATTAAATTGTATGGACACAAAAGAAAATTAAAGTGGAAAATATCTCCAATAGTAAGTATATAAATATAACAGTTTTTTTTATATACATTTCATAATGCATTTATGTGGTATATAGTTCTAATTATAGTGGGTGAGAAATGGTCAGCAAGATGAGTGACAAATTGAGAGGCCTCTCATAAGCTAACTAAGGTCAGTCCTGGAAACACAAACAAGTGACTGAAAAAGTGCTTCACATGATTTAGTGCTGGGTTCAGTAGTATGTTTGTGTTTTTACCAAACATCTTTTACAATATAAATTAATTACGATATCAGTGTGTTCATTTCCATATATTTGAATTCTTCTATTTTTGCATGCTTAACATTATATCTCAGGATTTATACCGGTTCTCAAAAAGTTGTTTCTGTTATTGTAACACATTTATACCATTACAGTGCCAGATATGTTTTGAAATGCTAGTCAAAAGTGCCAAGAGTATTTTTACAGGTGTTTTTTTGTAACGTCTGGTTACCCAGATGTTAGCACTGAAAGGGTAAAAGATGGCAACCATAATCCAGTTCTCCTTTCAAATGATCCATTGCCAATAATGAATTTCATACAAATAATTAGTACAGTCAGTAACTAAACTGTAGTTCTTTAAATACTATGAGAAAAAAACCACTTTGTATTTATTAAGTTAATACTTTTTTATATTGCAATTACAAACTTTTATGCAAAAGTTAAATATATTTTAAAAAGCATATAAACAAAATAGATTTTAAACTATTTTGGCTTGGCAGTGCCAGTTGGAGCAGAACAGCCTATCGTAATGTAGCTAAGAGAGGGTTAAAAATTTCAAAATTAAAAAAACATTTATTTGGCTTAAACTGATTGTTAAAGTCAATGCTAGGATTTAGTCAGTTAAAAATAAGTTTAAATCTAAACTGATAATATTTGAATACAACATGTTCAAAAACATATACATGAATTTAATATATTTTTCTGAAATGCGTGATAAGTACTGTACACACCTTGTAGGCTTGACAATGACTATATGGCTTTCTGGGTGATAGGATTTTAGAAGTAATGCTATGTTATCCAGACTCCATTGCACATACTTCTTATTGTCACGATGTGCTTCCATTGATTCTGAATAGTCCTGCAAATAACAATCTGAAGTAAATACTTTATTTATCACAAACTGTAGTGAAATATTAATTAGATTTATATTTTGAACAGTCAAGTGATGAATATAATAGTTATAGTTCAATCCTATACAATTATTTACACTAAGGATTAGATAAATAAATAAATTTCCTGGGAATCAGGTCGTACATCAAATGACAGTAGGACTCTAGCATATTTAGAGTAAATTAATCTGTTTTAAAATATATTAGCCACTGTGATTGAAAATAAGAATTTATTTCAGAGTAAATTTATTAGTACATTTTCTTAAGATGTTTTACAGCTGAATACTAAGACAGTAGGCCTCCTATCTCTATGTCATGAATGTCTTATGCTTGCTGGCCACTTAATGGTAGGTTTACCTGAACATCTCCGGGGAAATAAACAACAGCAGAAGTTGGAGATTCCTGTTTCAGGAAGACAGTAGATGACATCATTTGTTCTCCCCTCAAAGCCCTTCACATCCCTAAAACGCAGAGGGCAGGGGAGGGGAGGCAGCCCCTGCATCCTGCCTTGCGCTTCCTGCAATACAATCAAGTACAGAACTAATGGTTTTATCTAGTTGTATAAAAATTACTACAATTACAATAAAATAAATGTATTGAAACATTTACTTTGGAATGTGAATCTTTCTACACTCTATGAATATTATTTGCACTTATACAGATTGCAAGACTCCAGACAATGTTTTATTAAAAATGTCTGTATTCCAATATTTATAACATTTAAAACTACTTCCATTATTTCGCACAGCCATGTGTAGCCTATATTAAAGGAAATTTTAATGACAGAATTGTTAGTTCTTAGGCTTACACTGCCAGCGTCATGCCTATCATCTAAGTTTTAACACTGCATGAACACATTGTTAACGCAATTAAAATCTTGTGTGTGATCTTATTTTGATCTCTCTGCAGAGAGCCATTTTCAGCAAATAATTTTAAACTGAAACATTTGTTCTCCACAATGAGGCTAAAGTATTTCCAGATTTTAGTTTGTAACAGGTCAAACTACGACATTTGAATATTCGCGGGGAATTGGCAGACTGTGACGTCAGTGAATCGGCAGACTGTGACGTCAGTGAATCACATGTTGTCGGAATTGAGATTTATTTAATTAATAACGAAGAAATATATTAAACTTTATACGGGAAAAGATTTGATTAATTAAAATGAAGTAAACATAACCAAAATTCGTGTTTTACAAAAGTACTAAATAGAATTACGCAGAAAAGCCAATTGTGGAATAAATGACTTGTATATTGATGACGTCATAAAGCACATGTTGCTAAAAATTTAAATAAAAAGCTTTGAAAAAATAATAAAAAGAAAATAGAAAGACTTAAATTGATTAATTATAGTAAACGTGATAAATTTCGACAATTATAAGAAAAGAATCAAATTATATTTATTCGTGAAGACGCTGATTTGAACGGGAGAGGGGATGAGTATTGTTTTGAGTCGGTATGTGTAGTTTTATACGGAGATTCCGTCTTCTCTTTCCAGACTTGAAGCAAGGAGGTTGTGTGGATTCTCCTGATATAGTAGTGGTGAAATTAATAGGAAACTGTAATATAGTGTATTGAAATTTTAATGAAGGATGGGATATTATGTTAGACTCTTAAATTATCAAAGCAAGGTGAGTGGAATTATATATGTATGGATAGTGTAATATGGAATAAATTAACGTCAAGGTCACTTGGTTTGACTTTTCTTTGAGTATCCCATTTATAAAAAAGTGTGATAGGAACTTTAATGGAGTGATATTAAATTTTTTAACCACTACTCAACCTATTTAAAAACCTGAGATAGACATAGACTTGTTGTTGGTGACAACACCACAGACATTCAAATTTAATAGTAATTTGGTATTAAGTTGGAATAGTATGAGTTAGCTAACACGAAGTAATTTACATCACCAATGAGAGGGAGCACATTTTGAGTAGTGATTGGGAGAGGATTGGGACAGCAATTTGTTTATCTGGAAGGTGGCAGAGTTTCAAGCAGTACCAAGGGAACGCAGCTAGCTTTGGGCAGATTTTGAGCAAGATGGCGACCAACACCATCTGGAGCAAAATGGTACAGCAACGTGGGACTGGTAACAAAAAGGCGCACAACTACATGGGGCGTCAACAACACTAAAAAACCGACACAGCAAATTGACACAACTACGACGGGCAGATCTCGCGACAAATTGACGCAGTCAACGTAGGGCGATCTTCAGCAAGTTATGCTAACAATGTTTAGAGGGAGTTTGAACAGGACATTGTAACAAAGTAACAAAAAAACTTACTTCCAAACTGTATTCATTAGCAACATTATCTCTTGGACCAAAATCATGGAATGCACTGCCAAATAGATAAGAATCACTGTCATTTGGTATTTTCAAAAGACAAATTGGCTTCTTCCTTTTGCAACACCCATTTTATAAAGTGGATGAGTTTTTTGGGTTTAATCATGAATTAAAGGAATATTGTTGATCTTAGGAAATTCTTTTATCTGTGTCGTAGTTAGTTTTTAATTCATTAATTGGTTTGTTTTAATTGATTTTTATTTATGTAATGTATTGCTTCTTTTAAAGATCTCAACAAACTGGAGGATTGCATAGCTCTTAATATTGAAGTGTACAATGATGTATTTTCAATGAGAGAATGTATGACAAATTGCCATGTAGTCTTTACCAGTAATAAATGAGTATCATTGAGGAAAACCGATATGGTCATAACAAAGCATTGATTTCAGATAATTAGAGTCTACTTTGTCATTCATATGTCCTAATGGCAACCATACACTTTTCCTAATTAAAAATAACTTACGTTTAAAATGTGAAAATCAAGTATTGAAAATAAACACAAACTATACAGCAACTGTAACTTTTTAGTCATGAGAACCACAAATCAGAAATGACAAAATAATAATGAAAAACAAAATAAATTCACACTCTTATTGTAAATATATACAATTTTCTATTTTCGACATCATATGGATAATTCTTTATAAATACATAAATGAAGATGATATTTGTCATAAACAAAGACTGTCAGCAGGACAGGAAGTTTGTTTGAACAGTCACTGGATGAAAGGCGGTCTTTGTTTCCAAGCCAACTTTCAGCTGATATAAGATTCTATTTAAAGATTCTTTGAAGCCAAAGAAATACAACTGATTTATACTTATTTTTGAAGCACAAACTTCAATTGTAAATAGACAGATTACTAAAAAAACGAACTGGTAAGATTATTAAATAATAGTACATTATGGTATATAAATATTTCTTAACCCTGTATTAATCACACACTTATTCAATGTGTCTAATTATGTACAACATCCTTTTCTTAGCTGAGTTTTACAATCACTCTTCCTTCAATAGTTAAAGAATCATTAGGCCAGTGAATAGGTTTATTTTAGGTCCTGTATAGGTTTTCTGAATCATTTCGTTTTATTGTTATCATGTTTTTATTGTTATTGTTCTTAAAATAAAAAATAATGCAAACAAAAATGTTATTTTTTTAAAACTTCGGAATAGAAAAATTGTAATTTTATGATCTTACTTTATTTGTAAGCCTATTTTTTATATTCCTTATGTACATAGGAATAAACATACCAAAATTCAAAAAAGTAAGTATCTTTATTAGGTACTGAGTTTTTATTACTTTTATAAGTGAGATTCAATTTTTGTATATTTGGTAATTGTGTAGTGTTCCACAAAATAATTCACAACTTTTGCGAAAATAATCATAATGGGATAGTGTTTGTTTTATTGTGTGGGGGGGGGGGAAAGTAGGATATGACGTAATATTTATTTGAATGATAGCATCTCTTGAAATTATTAAATGAAAAAGTTATGCAACAAAATTTAAATTTTTTACATGTTGGTAAAGAAAAATTGTAATTTTTTATCTTAATACATTTATATACAACTTTATTACTGTTTCCTGTGTAAGTAGGAACAAGTACAACTTACCAAGTTTAAAAATAAGTAAGTATCTGTGATACTGAGTATTACTTTTCTTATGTATTCGTCAAAAATATTAAAAATCTGCAATTGCATAAAAGTTGTCTCTCATATTTGTCAAATAGCCTTTACCAGCGGTAACAAATTAAATCAAGATCCTATAGATAACCTATGTTTATTTGATTTATTATGTATAAAATGAGACTAAGTATAATGCCATATGTCAACATTTAGTAACAGAATAATAAAATAATGTAAATATTTGAAAAACCGATCCAGTCAACTCTTGGCACTTTTCAGAAATACCTGTGGGCCGATCTCATCGGCTCTTAGCACTCCGAGTTAATAATGTTAGAAAATTATAAATATTTGCCACACATCACTTCAAAAGTTTCTACCCTCTTCTTCTTTTTCTTCTTCAGAAAAAGGTCTAAATGTTGTATATGTCGACACATTATCCATCAACCATTCCCTCTATGTTTTTCCATGAAAACCCAGTTACATCAATCGCATCGCAAAGAAAGTCTTACCTTCTGACCAACGTTTCCCGTAGTGAAAAATTGGCTGATCCAGCATGAGAGCCTCCAGTTGAACCGCATTCAAGACATTGTATACACTGTCACACTCCACCCCTGTAACAGTGACATACTGTTTATCTCTCACTTTTTCAACAACATATTGTTGTGTATTCAAATTACCAAAAATAATTGTACATAAGTACATTTTCATTGCAAAAAAATGAAAAGGTAAAGAGACAAAATCTGAAACCGTGCAGCGAACTTTTAGAGTATTGTCCAAAGAGATTAAGATTTCCTATAAAACTTTATTTGAATCATCTCTGTAAAGCGACAGCCTCCTAAGCTTGACATTTTTATAAGTCCATATATAGTATGCAGATATATCAGTATCAGCCAACAAGCAAGATGAAAAATAACCCGAAAGTCACAATTTTGTCACTTTTTAGCTGACCCTAACATAACTTTTACTTACATGCCTGATAGTTGATTTTAAGGGTAAAAATGTAATACCTATGAAAAAATTATTGTTTTTAAACCTGTCTGTTCTCTTTTTTATGAGGCACCCACCAAAATAGTGCAATTGATGGTCAATTTCTTTATTAACTCCACATAAAAAACTATTAAAAATGTTCTTGTACAATGCTAATTGGCTCTCACTTTCTGGGCTTTCCAGAGTATAATCCCAACCACATGGATCTAAATAAAGAGTCTAGTAAAAATATAAAAACAACTAACATAAACTGAGTTTCTTTGTCTACAAAAACATCCTAAAACTGACTAAATAAAATAAACTTTTAATAGAAATAAAAGGGAAAATTAACCTAGGTCCTTACCAAAATCATTTAACGATATTTTCAGTAACCTAACTAACAAGTTCTTAAAAAATTATAATCATGATACCATCTATGTCTGTATGGATTCCTATAATAAAAATGAGGATTTCTAGTGAATAATTTTTTTAATTTAAAGGAATAACTTATCTAAATTGGAAAATTTATTATTAACACAATTATAAATAGAATATTTATATTACAGATAGCGGAGTTATGAAACCTTGGAAAAGATTCCAAGTAGCGTTTGAGTAATGATCACATGCTTTAGACAGCCTATAAACTGAGAACTCTATAAATAGGACTCGAGCCAAAACACGCTCGCTCAGTTAGAATAGAGACTAATTTTTCATTGCCAGTTGCCCAATCAATTGTGGAAAAAAGCTGATTCCTGCCATTCTCCAAGTATTAATGATAATCTGTTTTATATCTCATAGTGTTTAAGTGTTACACATAAAACAACACCCATTTTGTTGTATACAGTTACACTGTTCAAAACGTTATGACTGATTACTCTACTTAAATTTTGTACAAGGTTTTGATTCTAAAATTACTAAATTTGCCACATTATAAAGTTCTAGCACAAAGAAAAGAAGTCGTGTTTAAAATATATACCTAGCTCCTTCTTGTAAATTTTAAAGACTTTCTGAAATGATGCCATATCATATTTATTTTGAAAAGAGTATAATTAGAATATAAAACTCATTCCAGAAAAGAAACTGGATTCATAATAATTTCAAGAACAAAATTATTTTTTATCATATGCTTTAAAGAAAGCTAATAAAAGGATATCTCTTTGAATTACTTTTACAAATTTTGTAGTAAATATAGTTAGTTGTGAACTAGTTCTAAATATATTTATTTTGTTGAAATAATTCTATCAATGCTATTCTTCTAATTACTACTAATTACAAAGAGCATTATATTGTTCATAAAGAATGACTTTTTATTTATCAGGGTACTGCAAAATTAAAATTTATGCTTTTGTCAATAACAAAGGAAAATCATGGACATAACAGAACACTAAAAAAGTATAGTCTATTTAAAAATTACTACAGTAAAATTACAAGAGACAGAATTGTATGCTAAAAACAAATTATTTTTCACAAATAAAATTCAGTCCTGAACATTAAAAATGCACATGTAATACTGTCAAACTTGAACAGAACAGAACACCAAAAAAGTACCTAAGGTTAATTTAAAATTACTAACATATTAACAAAAGTCAGAATGTCAGACATTTAGCAGGAGTGAAGGAGGTAGCATCGGTATGTTGAAATAAGAACTAAAATAACTCAGGCTGCTCATAGGAATGTTGCAATAAAAGAATTATCCACAACATGAATAAAAAGATGTATCATAAACATGAAGCTCACTTTAAATAAGTGCTAATATGACACTTTTATAATTTATTGTCTATGTCCACCTAATGTTAAGGATGCTGGCAGTTTACATGTAATTTCTCAATATCTGAGAAATTTGATATTGGTAGTACATGGTTTAATGTTCTATTAAATTAACTCAGAAACTTATTTAAATATCTGAAAAGATATTCAGGTGTATTTGTGTCATATATTGATGGACTTGAAAAATAAAAGCTTAGACATGTTTGACAATAAATTGAAAGAATCATTTTGATTTTTATAAGTTTTAAAGCAAAACTAGCTGGTATGTCAAAAATCTTCCCTAGCCCTATAGATTTGTATGTGATGAAACTATTTATGAACTCTTTGGAGACGATTCAGACAGATTTCTAACAATTTTTTGACATACTAATTTGTAAAAATCCATCAAAATGCATATTTCCACTTTTATTATTTTAAAAAGGAGTAGGAAGTAACTTCTGGATTCTTATACATTACAGTGTATTTATTCATAACAAAATCAAAACCAAGATTAGATACTTACCTTAATTTAGGAACCAACTTTCAAAAATAAACCCACAACATTAAGTAATGGATTAAGATGCTTTATGATGTGTCCATACTTGTGTAATAAATTGTTCTCTTATTCTCACACAAAAAATCAAACAACTAAATTATTTTCAAATAGTTATATAAAAAAACATGAAATTTAAATAACACAAACAGATTTCATAGGCTCATGACACATTTCATATAAAAGTAAAAAAGATTAAAACCTTATGTCTATTTTAGTTTGTATATTCAAACAGTTCCTAGTCCGCATCATCAATCCAAAGATCTTCGTCTTCTATAGCAGGCGATCGCTCTAAGCCTAATAACTTCAAAACAAATTCCAATATTTTCCTTAAAATCTCTCATTTTAACTCGCACCAGTTCTCTCATCAGATTGTAGCACATCGCCATAAGCCCCATTCCGAGAAGAATGTACACAAAATTTATGACCAGTTTGGTTTGATTCCCACTCTTAGATTCTAGTATGTTTGCTCCAGGCACAAAATCTCCAAAGCCGATTTTACACAAGCTAGTAACACAGAAGTATGTACTGTCGAGGTATGTCCAGTTTTCCCAAGCCTTAAACATCATAGACCCAGTCGCAATGTAAGCACCCATGACCCAGAGACAGGCTGTAGACGGTACAACAATTCTCGGGTTCGCTTGCCCTAAATCACCTTCAATCCGCTTCTGCCGATCTTCCACACTGTAAATATAAACTTTGGTGTACACCCATCGAAACACTTGAGCCAACACTTTACCCATGTTCATAAAGTACAAGGCGTACAATGGAATACCAAACACGGCATATATGACAGTTACCAACTTCCCCCAGCTCGTTCGAGGGACCATATTACCATATCCTAACATCGTGAAGATCGATAGAGAAAACATCAATGCCGCTGGAAAAGACCATCTTTCTTCCGCTCTCCGTGTATCATAACCTTTTTTAATTGCTGCAGTCACATTATTCTGGAAAATCTGCACCACCATGTCTGCTCGAATACTCCATGAGCTGGCATTAAAAATGTTCTCGTCTGTAGTCAGTTGCCAGAGTTCCAGGGCACAAGTATTCCTGTACATGTTGACCTTCTCCGCCTCAGGAGCCTCTTTAGTTCCCTCAATATGCATGAAACTGACAGCTCCAATAACTGCATAACAGACAATGAGACCACCCACTCCGACCTGTGTGCACATGAATGCCACCAGTTTGCGACAACAGTCTTGCAGCTTCTCCCGAGGGTCGCTTGCCGTGGTGGAAGTGGACGAGCCACGACTCCTCACAGAGCCGCGCACTGACGACACTCCTCTTCGCATGGTGCAACAACACTGACTGGTTTGACAGACCCACACAAAGATCTGCTTTGTGCTATTTCTGTCTCCACTCTGGAACGCTGCCACAGGCTCCATATTTTTATACTTCTTAAACTCCATTTTAGGCTCATACCCTAAGCATGACACTACATTTTAATTAGATTAATAACGAAAATAATTTCTAACGCTTCTATTAGTCAAAAATAATTAATAAGCTATATAAATTTACAATTAATGTTTTAAAATATAAAACATGCTTTTTACAAGAATGTTTGTGCCATATTTATTGTTCTGTGGTGTTTGTTAAGTTTTGTAATGAATCTACAAATGTTAAATTGATCATGTAAAACATATTAAAGTACTATTAGTATTTTATTTATTACTATTATTATTTATTTCAGAGAACAGAAAACAACTTTAGTCCAACTTTACTTCACACAGTGATGAAATAAATAGAAAAGTATAGAATGGAATATTCAAATTATTTTCTACCGTTATAAACTAATTTCTTTTAATTAACAACAGAGATACATGTAAAAATTCAAACAACAAGCAAAAGACTCCTCCAAAAACAACAACAAAATAGTAATCAATCTTTTCTCAATTAAAATTAGTTTATAATAACAATATTCAGCAATACATTATTCTTAAATAGTTTAATAATTTCAATTTATTCCATATAAATTTATATATATATATATATGAAATGAAATATGTTTATTGTCATTAATCAACAGTAGTTGCAATAGACATAGTCAAACTTACACAGCCTTAGTGTAATCTTAGATATTAAAGGTTACATGTCAAATTATATGGGTCAAATAGAATAGATCTGTAGTCAACAAAAGTGAATAAGATATGGTAAATCTACATTTAAAATGTATAACAATAAGTGTAGTAAGTTAAAAACATATAAATGAATAAAAATCTATAAATAAATTAAACACACAAATAAGTACAAAGATTCAAGTAAAAAACACATATTTTACATAATATCTTGGACTACAATTTTATAGAATAGAAATTCCCCATTTTCAAATTCAGCTACACTATAAAATGCTTGACTAATCAGCCAATTTTTAATTTTTGTTTTAAAAGCATTAATTGGAAGATTTCTAATGTTCAAGGGCAAATTTATTTAAAAGTTTTATACAAACAAAGCTAAAAAGACTTTTGGGTTTTACTCAGTCTAGCATATCTTACATCCAATAGATTCTTGACCTCTGGTATTGTAATAGTGGATTGAACCTCTTGAAACAAAACTATTTAAGTTTTCCTTGACATGGGTGAGACTGTAGAAGATAAATAGACTAGGTAATGTGAGTATTTTAAGCTCAGGAAATAAAGTTCGACATGAATCTCTATCCCCAAGACCTTTTATACACCTGACCACTTTTTTTTGCCACATGAAAACTTCTTGAGCTCCACTGGAATTACCCCAAAGAGTAATACCATAAAGTAAACGTGAATGAAAAATGCATAATAAGCTTGGGTCACTAAATCTAAATGAGTACACATTTTTAATTTACGGATCAGAAATAAAACTCTCTAGAAAGGCAAGTACATAAATGCTTGTTATGAATGTCCCACATTCAATTTAGAATCCAAATTAATTCCAAGAAAGTTAACTGTCTTATATGAAGAGTAGATTTACTTAAACTAAAGATGATTTCTTCAGTTTTATCATTATTTAAGATAAGCTTATTGGATGAAAACCAAAGATCACAACGCTCCTTCATATAATTAATGACCAATTCATTACGTTCTCGATCAGGACTAGATGTATAAAGTGTGGTATTATCGGCATAAAAGAAGGCACTTTTCTGGAAGAAAATTAGGTAAGTCATTACAAAAATTATGAAAAGGAAGGGACCAAGGACAGAGCCCTGTGGAACCCCCCTCGTCACCATCCTCAGGTCCGATCTTTGGTCTCCAAGTTTTACAAATTGTGACCTGTATACCAAATAAGATTTCATAAAAGATAATTCAACATTCTCCAAGCCATAGAAATTAAGCTTTTCTAGAAGTTCTTTATGCGGAACAAGGTCAAAAAGCTTTACTAAGGTCTAAAAGTAATGTTCTAGTTTCTTCGTTGTGTTCAAAACCCTCGATAACATTGGAAAACCAGATTTTCTACCGCCTTAATGGTAGATAATCCTCTTCTAAATCCAAACTGAGCAAAAGTAAGAAAATGGTTTGTTTCAAAATAGGTTTCTAACTGATCCTTAACAATGGACTCTATCAGCTTGGATATTACTGGCACAAGAGCAATCGGACGGTAATTATTTACACTGAGCCTATCACCTTTTTTGAAAATGGGACTTACAGCTGTTACCTTTAGACAATTGGGGAAAACTCCCTCCGAAAAACTCCAGTTGATTAGAATCGTTTAAAGGAATGAGCAAAACTAAACCTAACTTCTTGAGAACATAATTTGAAAGCCCATAAACATCTTCTGCCTTTGAATTACTTAGACTACTTATACATTTATTCACAGTAACACAATCTACAAAGTTAAATTTAAAATACAGTTTAGGATCCTTTACAGGTTTAACAGACTGTAAAAATTTCAAGTGGGGTTGCAATTTTATCAATAGGAAAACCTTGTTGGCTGTTATTACCAACATTAACAAAATAATTGTTAAACTCAGTAGCACTAATGGGTAAATTTGGAGTGCTTTGTTTAATTAAACGACCAGTTTCCTTATTGATTATCTTCCAGGCTGCTTTACATTTATTTTGAGATTTCAGAATGAAATCTGCATTAGTTTGTATCTTGCATTATATATATATATATATATATATATATATATATATATATATATATATATATTACCAATAATTTATGTATTCTTTATATTTTCAGAAAAGAATGTAATTTTGTTTTATTTTTTTATTATTATTTGTTGATTAAAAAAATTACATTCTTCTCTGAAAATATAAAGAATACATAAATTATTTGTAATATTTGTTATTATTATTTAGTTTATTGCAACACCACATCCACACTTTCATACAAATATAAATTTTTTTTGAACAGACTGCTTATCAACAATATATGAGGACACTAATCACTGATAACTAGTAGAGTTTGAGTTAAAACAATTGTAGTCAGGCTAAACTACTTCAGTTTCAAATTGTCCTGCAAAAGTTAAATCTCATACACTGACCCACAAAAAACTGGACATCAGCTTAAATAATTACCATACTATCAGTGTCAAAACTGTAGAAAACCTCATATGAGCTATAATTTAGGAACTTAAGTTTAAGTTGTATGATCCTTTATAGAAACTTATTTTAAACAACTATTATTGATGAAAATAATTTTGTTTAGTTCTATAGGATTCTTGGGTACAACACACCTTTAACTGATCAAAGGTAATTAAATCAGAAGCTACTAAGGTTATTGAAAAAGTTGACATCTTTGAAAGTCTGAGTGCCTGAATTCATTTTAAAATAGAAATGTATTATCATTTGTTTTCTCAATGTGAATTTTATCACACTGTTAAAAATTAATTTAATTTTGATAAATTCCATTTTATTCTTTATGTAGAAATTTTTCTTTTAAATTTCTACGTCTATTGTTATTTTGTTCCTTGTGTTAAATACATATTTATTAAATTGAAGTTAAATATTAAAATATGTTTTTAGATTAAATATTAGTTTTATAACATCTTTTTGGAAAAGATCCAGGTGTCCACAGTTTGAAATCCTGAGCCAGGTGTAATGGAGGAAATTTCTTGTTTGGCTTCTATCCAAAATAACTTAATTATATATGCTGTTTATATTCATCTTTAAGTGTAATTAAAGACACTCAAGATATTCTGATGAAACTGTTGTCAAAACAAATAAGTAAATAAAGACTTCAATAAATATTATTGAAAGCACAGAAAATATAAATGACAATAAATGTGTAAAGGAAGAATTTGAACAAAACTTTAAAAGTGATTTCTTTCACTTTGGGGACTTTGTTATCTTAACTCTAAACCAAAAAAGGGTTGGTTAGAAGCTGTCTAAGATATTTCCTTGAAATATTTTCTCTTAATTAATAGATAGGATTTTATGCTCTAGTAAGATTAGTATGTAAGAAGAAAATCAGTATAGCTCAAATTCAACTTTAAATTAATGCCTATATAATCCACTAATTTATTTTCCATATTTCATGGGCCTAAAAATAACTCATTGAATTATTCAGGTTTACAAAAAAAGGTTTGCCTACTTTAGAAATCAGAAACTCTTTATTACAATATCATTGAGAAATTTATAGTGTCAATTTACAATAATTTCATGGCTGTTTGTAATATTTACAATAAAATATTTCCACTACAGTACATATACTTGTGTTTATAAAGTTAAAGTGCAAGGTTTCTTTTTTTAATCTTCCCATTGTAGGTATTCTTTCATGCTCTAGAAATGTGAAAGAAGAAAATCAGAATAGCTTGAATTCTACTTTTAACCAATGTCTATATTTATTATTTATTAAAGTGTATTTTACTGTTTGGAGCTGATAATGAAATCTCCAGGAAGTACTATAGTGCTTACAAGGAAATGTATCCATAAGCATAATGATGAATGACTCACCAAATTACTGACTGTCACAATAAATAAATATTGATGCTAAGAACTGAGCCATGCTATGCAGAGTGACTAGCCGTAAATTCCTGAAAGGGGGACTTTTGGGGGTGAAAAAAGAAGACATTAAAACAAAACTGAGGACATTATTAAATATTCTTATAAACTTTGTGAAAAACAATTATTTATACATATTAAAACAAATTATAAATTAGTATTGTATTTTAACATAATATAATGCAAATAAAAGAACACTTAAATTGGATTTAGTATGACACATAAAATTAAAAATAAAATATTATAAAAGAATATATTGGTGGGTAAAAGTATTATTTAGTGCTATTATTTTGTATGTGGCATAATATTTAATTAATTATTGTTAGAATTATTCTCTTTAAAAATTAAAACTGATTTGAATCCAAATTTTTAGAATATTAAAAATAAATTTTGTGAAATAATTGGAATTCATTAATTGGATTGGTTCTTTGCATTATTAGTAAGCTATAATAACAGAAACATATATAACGTATTATAACAAAATTAACCTACCATTCAATACATAAATAGAAAATCAAGGGGTAGTAGCCTGAGTACAACTGAGCACACAGAATCAACAGTGAGTCAGAGACACTACAGACAACACTCAACATACAACTGAATCTAACAGCAGTTCACATGCCTTGGCATTATGTATACGTTGCAAAACCAGTTTTCACGGCCTATCTTCGGGACCTTGGAAATCAAAAGAATTTTTGAATGTATGCTACTATTTTCAAACATTTAAGTGTTTGTCAAAAAGCCGGATATTTTACATAATTTTCAATAGCTACGAGGACAGGTTAACAAACATTAAAAAGGAGGACATGTCCTCCTAATATGAGACATCTGGTCACCCTGATGCCATGGCAACACCTTAAGGTTTTCACCATGTCACCACAGTTTCCTTACTAATTAGAGTTAGTTTACATGTGGAATTTGTTTTCTTTCTCAAGAATATCTTTCTGTATAGTTGTTCATATCAGTACTTTTTGTAAGGCCTAATTAGTTTGACCTTCAATAGTAATGCTGAGTGAACTTTTAATTTCCAAATAGCATAAAAATTTCTAAAAAATCATATATTTGATTTATTTGGTGAGATAAGTCAATGACATTTAGAGTACTTGCTCATTTTTAACTAACTATATTTTTACATGAAGTGATCTGATAACTGCTTATTAACATTGTACCTTTCATAAATAGAAATTTAAAAGATTTAAAAAATAGATCAGGTACAGTATTTTTATCCTATATAATTTCTATGAATAAATGTATATCATAATTATAATTTTAAAATAGTTCAATATATATATATATCATGCAAATAAAAACAAAATATAATCTTAAAATTGGTTAAAAAAACGTTTATTTTTTAGGAAAGATCTGCAAAAAGGGAAAATTCTACTGAGATTCGTTAACAGATCCATACAGTATATTCTTGGAATTTATGACAGATTTGTTTAAATGGCTGGGATCAAAAGGTTAAAAAAATTTACATAAATTATCTAATACACTCTATATAATTTACCACCTTTTTGTCAAATTTAGAGTTTTAAAATTTCATAAAAAAATACACTCTCTTTTTGCATTCCTTCTTAGTGATAGAGAAACACATGTTATTAATGAGTGTCACCTTCTCTTATAATTTTATATCATAACATTAGATCATCTGAAATTATATTGAGTTTCATGATTTATAGTGTAAAAAGTCTTAACCTCTTCCTCTGAATTTTCCCAAGTTGAACAAATAATCCTTGGACAGTGTTATCATCTCAAGCGGAAATAATTTTCTAATACAAATAGGCACTTTGTAATGCCTAAAAGGTCAAATTATAACATTATCCATTCTCTTTTAAGCAGTATGACTTTGATAAAATAATTTTTCAACAAGGTTTTTATTTATAGGAAACCACCTTTTTAACTGATTCAGAAAGATGAGGTTTAGCTTGATAACTTACCACCGTTCAGAAAATATGCTTGTTTCCAAGTGATAATGAAAAACAATAATTATCCAATAATATTAGAGTTATTGAGTTTTCTTCTAAAAGCCCACTAACATATATATTTCTAAGCATGTTGCTGCTACACATTCTCGAGTAATGCATATTTTATTTTTGCTGTTCTGAAATACTGTCTAAAATGAATCTTGTTAACAGGGCTTCAGTCATGTGCCATCATATTATGTTACAAAAGTTTATGTTATATACCGTAACACTTTTTTTATAACATAATAATGGCAAATGTCCAAGATCCTTTCAAACCTTCTATTGTCAATAACAATATTTAAACAAATAATCTTGTTAGTTATAGAATGTTTATAAGAGCATATTAAATGTGTTTTCCTAGATCTGGCTGTTGAATATTTAGACTTGGATTGAAAGTTTTGAAAAATTTTGAACAGCCTTGTATTTTTGTGGTCTATGATCTGAATCATACTTTCTTGGTCATAGAGGTCTAATATTAAAAGTCTATTTAGTGTCCATCTGGCATTTTATTTGGTTTGAAAATTTTTCAAATAAAATTTCTCACAGGGAATAAACATTTCCTGAATTATTATTTTTTTTTAAACTATTTTCCATGATTTTTTGCATCTTAAGTGTTCCCTGACTTTCCAGGTCTGTGTTAACCCTAAATTTAGAAACCTCTTATACATTTGGTTTATAGACATAAAATACTATTGATATGACCCTTGCCCCATTTAAAATGAACAATTTTATAATACAGTTTATGCATGGTATGCTACTTTATGCACAATACTGATTTGACCTTGGGCACACCAAATATACCTGCTGTACTTTTATGAATGATACTGAAAATTTAGTCTACTTCACCATTATGTAATTAAAATACAACTTATTTAGAAGCCTATTGCTTCAATATGGTTGCATGATGTTAATTATATTTGTGTACATGTATTTTTGGTGTAAAATTTATTTGTTTTGTGTATTTGTTTATTGTGTATAATGTATTTTCTCAATTATTATATTGCATGAATATGTTATTAGATACCCAAATGGCGGCTCAAAGTAATCTAAGATGCTAGACTCTCATAAATGTGTATTTATTGTTTTTTCAATACCAAAGTGGCATAATCTCAACTGATGGTTAACTAATTGGCTGATGTTAATAAGCCTTGATTAATTAGAGTGCTGTAAGACTCAAGCCACACAAGGAAAGATATGATTACGCCTCAGGTTCCTAAGATGGATTAAACATATCTCCTTTTAAGTCTCCAAAACAACGTAATAACTGTTTTACACTGGTAATATCAGTTTTCAGACAGGATGTTTGACCAATGTCTCTGATAATAATTAGGCCATGTAGCTGTTAATAATTAGCCGAGTAAGTTTGTTCAGGGGAGAAAAACTGAAACAACAAAAGCCCAGCTTATTCATATCCAAATTACCCTCTTCCTATATTTTCAGTGCACTGTTACCTATTCTTGCTGCAGGAGTTACTAACATGTATTAAACATGACCTAACAATTCTACTTACAACTATAAAAATTATGTACATTTAACTCTAATACTGTCAATTAGTTTTGAAATCATATTCGTGCAGTACTGCCTCTTCGATTGCATCTATTGCACAATTGCAGGGCATTTACGGTTAATTAGTTTTGAAAGCTATTCATGTGTTTGACTGCAGATTACGTGAGCAGTTAAAATATTAGGAAATTAATTTATTCCCTTTTAAATTGGTCATTGTGTCTTTTTAGAGTGAGACATAGTGTTACATAAGTTTGTTGTGTAACCATATGTTATTTTTAAATCAAGAAAAGGTATTTTTATGTGATTGGAAGTTTATTTACTTATTTTATTTCCAACGGTATAATATTTTACAATGTGAAAAAAACAAGATAGCTGAGTTTTAAAGTTCATGCAGTCATCAATTTAACAGTGTGTGAATGTTTTACAAACTAGAAAACAAAAACACCCTAATTTTATCCAAATTATAGAATGGAAAAATATACCATAATATGTGTATGTGTAATATACAGACCCAAAAAAGATAAAAACGAGCAAAAGAATCTCATGTAAGTATCACAGTTTTGAAGCAGAATTTAGAAAAAAACAACAATAACAATAAACTCTGAAAAATACAGTAACAACTTATAAATTATAGAAGAGAACAACAAGAACAGACTATGTAGTGCAATAACAATAATATACTTGAAGTAGAAACCGCAGTTTGAGCAACTGATATCACTAATTGCTGATACATTGCGCCAAGAACGACTCCGCAGCAGCAACCCTAAAGGTTTAAAAATATGGCTTCATGTTAAAAAATTCTACATGTGGAGATATTTCATAGCCGATTCTCTGCATCCTAGGTATTGCGCTGTTTTGTCTGAAGAGCGTATGCAGTTGCAGCCTCACCAAAAGCTCCAGGGACCTAGTTCTTGAAGGTACTCTTAGGTTGATCATTTCAAGCAGTTGAGCGCCGTCGATGAGAGCATTTAAAAGCTTGTATAGGAACATGGCATCCTGGATCTTTCTTCAACCTTCAAGTGACACTAAGGCCATGAGTGATGCTATTTATTCGACTGGCACATCTCTGTAATGAAGGCCGTGCCTCACTCCCACCACGTGGTATGTAAGCACATAGTAAATACATACGAAGTTATGGTTACAGTACGTTAGATTTGCTTATTTGTTAAACTTGTGTTTGTATGCACTATTTTCAAATTTATTATTATCCACACCAGAAACAAAATTCACGTTAACTATTGCTATCGTCCTACTGAACCAAACAATATATAAGAATACAACATTATAAGGTTTTAGGGTATGAAAATGACAAATAATGAATTTTAGAACATTAAAAGTGGAACTACTTTTCTTGCAAGGTAGTGAAATGAAATGAAAAATGTCTTTATTAGAGGCGAAGTTAGGACTATGAAGTCCTCTCTACCACTTAACCTCAACCTCAGTGGGAACTTATGGTTAGGTGAACTTACAATATTTTTTAAGTTGTGTTTTCTATACAGCAATAATCCCCAGAGGCATTTGTGATCACACAATTTAGAATTTTATTTTTTACTGATAGGTACTACCTGAACGGTTTTTTTTCGTATTACTTCGATACTACCCCGCGCTAATGGTTGGAGGTACGTGTGTCAGGCTGATATAAACTTTTATTCTTAGAAGGTCTAAATTTTAAGTCCTTATTTGGGTGAAATTCCCCGATTTCAGAATTAGTTATTTTACGTATCCAAAGATGGTGTAAATTAACGGCTGACGTCAGCAATAACCAACAAGATGACTTACAGTCATAACAAGACCATGTGATGCCCATAGAACAATGAGATATTACTCCATGAGAGAAAAATGTTCTATAACTTTGTTATTTTTCATTCCCAAGTATATTGTTTTGTTCAAGATAACGATAGAAATAGGTTAATAATGCGAAACTCTTATTTTGTCGCTCTGGCCGTTAACTTAACAATTACCCATTATTATTCTTATTTAACCCTAGAACTGGCAATGGTGTCACTCTGTACTGGCGGCTCTATTTTAACAGCCTCGCAGACATTTCTTATAATGTATCACATTTCATAACTGTTAGGCCTAGTCCAAATATAAACTATATATGTCAATGTATTCACAACTATATGGAGAGCATTATAATAACAATATCTTATTGTTTCCATGGAAACATATTTTTGTTTTTTTTTTATAAAATGTAAGAAAACATTTTTTGGACATTATTTTTGTAAATATTCCGTTGTGTAACTGCTTAGCAATAAGATTTACATCAAAACTGTAAATGGATAACTTATTCAAAATATTGTCCTGATTCCAAAAATATATAACTATTGTAACTTTTACCTCAAAACGTATTTGCTACAGGGCCTTGTATGAAAAATCACGCGTATTTACTTATTTTAAAAACGCGTAGATTTATAAATAAATATTATTTTTCGTGGGAAAACATAACCTCATGACTGCATTTTTACTTATATAAGTATGACAGATAAAACAAAAATAAAATAAAATAATAAATTTTAATCTTACCTTATTTACATATGTACAATATAACTTATACAAAGTTTCATTTTTCACTCAGCGTCACTAGATTTATCGGTCTCTAAAGTTTTCACCCATACTAAAACTATAACCTAAGAAAGCTAAAAAAACAATAATAACAACACTAAAACACTATAAAATACAATTTCCACAAATACTATTGGATTTGTAACCTCAAACACAAAACCCGGCACTTGTTTACAGTTTCACAACAATGTGGTTGACCCGTACTACGTTCACGTCAGCTGTCCATAGAGAACGATGTTTTACGGTAAACAAAGAAGACAATAATAGAAGTAAGAACAGTAAATAGGTACTATAGTGTTAATGCTGTTCCAGAATATATAAAAAATCATTTATATGTCCTTAATTGCCTAAAATTTCAATAACTGTACATGTCTACTTTGGCGACGAATATTCGTCGTTGTCAAATTGGACGGGCCTTTGGCGACGAAAATTCGTTTCATACCAGCTAGAGGGTTAAGGTATCCAAAGATGGTGAGACAGCTGACATCAGTAATGATCAATAAGGTTGATTCACGGCTAAAAGGTCATGTGATGCTCAGCACAACATTGCACAAGAAAACATTGCTCCACACAAAATTAGTTCCACTTTAAAATTTCTACAACTTAGGCTAGGCTAGTTTTCATTTCCACCCCTTGAAACCAATTTCAATTTGTTCAGGATGATTAAAATAGGTTAATAATGTGAAACATCTTTTACCACTCTGGCTTTAGCTTTAAGTTGTGCAAAATATAAGCCTAAAATAAAGTTTGGCTTGAATTAGTAAACTTACAAATAAATACTTTGGATAACAATATTGTTATATTAATCAGACTTGAAGAAGCTCCTTACATTTAGATTAAAGTGTGTCTATTAGAAACTGTTTTAACAGTGGGTCACAAAGGTAGCCCAAAAATTTTGCAAATAAAGTTTATGATGGTTCCATTTAGTTTAAACATTTACGACAGTTTAAATCGAAACTAGACCTACCCTAATCCCTTAAAATCAAAACCAAATCCTAAATCACTAAGACCAGAAAAATACTATTCTAGTTAGACCCATATGTTACAATTCATCACACACCACTCATAACAATAAATCTAAAGTATGAATAACCCCAACTAACAAATTAGTAACTTTCTTATTTTCCATTACTTTACCTTTGTCGGCTCTGTCCTTTTGTATTCATATAATTTTTATGGCCGTCACTGGCTGTCACTGACTGCCTGTTGTGTGACTTTGATCTCGATCTCAATTTATGAGAACGAGATAAGTACCATAGAGTAGGAAGAGATAAAAGTTACGATATGCTATTCTATATATATTCCAAGAGACTGAGTTCAATAATAATATACATATTAATATATATATATTTATGTATATATACACACATACTATATATATATATATATATATATATATATATATATATATATATATATATATATATATATATATATATATATATATATATATATATAGGTTTGAAATTGTGAATGTTCTAGATAACAAAAAATCTAAATCTTCACAATTAAACTGCAGTTTCGTTATATGGGGAGATATTATGAAGAACAAAGTTTTATATTTGTCAGGGCTGCGATATTTATTCTTCCTAAACTAAGTTGTACAATTAACTTCAGAATGGGACATATGCTCGTTTGATAAGGTAGTTAAATATAAAAGAGAGGGCATTTCTTAAAAATTCTGAAAATTTAAAATTTTAGGGGTTAAAATCTTGAAAGATTAGAAGAAAGTTTTGTGCCCGATCATCTAAAGTCGTTTTAGAGCGGTGGAAGCTTAGTTGTTTTCAGCATGGTAGGAAAAGTCATAGTCATATTAGAAATCTTTGTTCGTTACTCTATGGACCTATTTTTCTTGGTCGTTGGTCTGTATCATGGAGTATAGAAAACAAAAAACAAAAGAGTGGAAAGTCACCGGTAAAAGTCGGTGACCAGATCTGGTTTCAGCGCACTCTTGCTTTGTACAAATGGCCCCAGCGATCTGTGCGCGAGGGCGAGGCTGTACTAGCCATCTACGAACTCTGACCTCACCTACGCACTGTCATTATGTGGGGGATTTAAAAGAACTGAACTACTGGAACACATTTTATTTGAATATAGATTTACTTGTGATAAAAACAGATTATTATTATTATTTATATTGTTTTCGTACCAGTTTTTTGCAGCTAATAATATTTACAATGCTATAAATTAGGCATCCTAATCAACAAATAAATCAATTATAATCTATAAATATTATAAACTGCAAAATCAAGGAAAGCATTCAAATATAAATATTGCTACATTTAAAATAATATAAAAAAAACAAGCTCTTCCTTATTATATTCCAATTTCGACTCGTTATTGAAGTTCCTCTGCTCGGAGCATCGGACACCCATGTTCATAGAGTGAAATATGTTTATCTTGACCTGAGCAATAACGTCGAATACCTTTGTCCAGAGAATTACGGGACACCTGTAGAATACATTCTTGTCTATTTAGAAATAAAGTAATGCAACATTTTAAGTCTACAGATGAAATTTTTCTCAGTATATCTTGCCAAATGACGCGTTATAATTTTTTGAGCTTGATGATAGTAGATTGTGTTTTTCAAAAACATTGAAGCCAAATAAGAAAAACTTTGCTGAAAACTGGCAGAATTGGAATTGGTCGGTAATTTTGAATGGATTTGGAATCACTCTGTTTATAATTTGAGTAACTTTGGGCGATTTAAGAGAAGAGGGAAATGTTTCAGACGGAAAAAGATACATTTATCAAGTGTTAAAGCGACCCAAACAAATGTTTTGAACACTACTTCAGAAGCCACATTGATACATGATTAAACGTATTCGATTTCTTTATTGGAAAATCATTTATCACTCAGGAAATCTCCTCCTGTGATGGAACCAGAGCCATGGAACCAACTGGGCTACGTACTATTTTTTTATTCCCTTTTAAGCCTCAGCTCTTGGCTATGCTGGCTTGTTTTTGGTCACTGTGGCTGTTATTCCTATCATGATTGGACCTCCTCGGGATTTGAACCCATGATCTCTCAGTTAGAGAGCCAATTGACTGTATTCACTAGTCTACGGAGGAGACCAAAGGCTACGTACTAATGAGAATAGTGTCTGATGTTGGTCCTTGGTCAGTGTCAATTGAGCCAAAAATACATTAAACTTATCAGCGACCCAGGTGACATTGCTGACTTACTCGCTATCAATCTGTAGATCAATAATATGTTTATCATTTAATAATTTTATATTGTTGATTACACTGTTTTTTATTAATTGTTTGACTTGAGCAGTGTTTTGGTGTTATCATTAGCTTTTGCAGGTCTGATCACCTTTCTATAAATTTGTTTGTAATTGTGATAAAAGTGTTTTAATTCTTCATTTACTGAGTGCTTATTAATTTTGGAGGGAAATATTAATTTTTCTCTCAAAACCAAGATACCATAGGTAGTCCATTTGCACTAATCTATTTTATTCTTTGGTTGTATTTTAATTAAAGAGCAGTTAATCTTCAAATGGAAATTTAGATGTTCTTCAATTAGGCTGGCTGACTTTGGGACGAGAGTGGAGGAAAATTTGGAATAAATTATAATTGGGATGAATGTAAAAATTATGTTACAATTTCCTGGTGAATTACCCGATATACACCATTTGAAGAATTCACCGAAGTAAACAAAGAAGCCTGGAGGTTTTGATTTTGACGCCTGATATTCCATCACACACTTCATTTTTATATACTGTATTAACTTATTGACAGCAATCTGTAATTTATTAACCACCAACACAGATCAGTGGCTTCACCTGTAATTTCTATGCAACATACCATGTATTTGATTGAACAGCTCCCAAGATTTCATAGATATCTTAGTGAAAGTACTTGTGAAGTAATACAATAGGGTCATATGTTATTTTTCAAATATGTATAATTAGTTATTGGCTATACATTAGGTGCCCATTTTTCAGTGTTCAGGTACCTTATTTCAGGTTTTCAGTTCTAATTCAAATTTATTATAGTTCCTGTGCACGATTGGAGTTTTTTATTTCACCCCGAGACACAATATGTATATATATGTATACACAATATATATATATCCAATCCATTGCACATAAGAATGAATAATCATCGTTGTTCGTCTAAAAAACAGGATGAAAAATTGGTTTCACAACACGCATTAGGCCACCAACAAAATTTTGAACAATGTTATTCATTGAAAGGTATTTGCAAAGTACCAGAAAATGGAAACAAAATTTACTTAGAAAATTTAGAACAGGCACATCAGTTAATATTAAAATCAAAAGTACCCTTTGGTCTGAATAAAAGATGAAATGATCAATTGTTTTTGTTATTATAATTTTTTCTAAATTATTTTTCTAAATTATTTCTCTATTCATGATATTTCTCTTTGGTGTTAATCACATGTTTATTTATTTATGCAAATGTTTATTTATTTACTTGTGTAAATTTTGTTGCTGTGTTATTTTTGTTTTATGCTTTTTATTATACCTTTTTGAAAACGGCAAAGCCGAAATATTAAAGGAAATTTAAACTAAGAAGTCTAATTTGTTATTATATATATATATATATATATATATATATATATATATATATATATATATATATATAATATAATAACAAATTAGACTTCTTAGTTATATATATATAGCACAATATGATAGCACATTCACCCGTCAAGTGAGATATTCGGGTTTGAGTCCCGGGGGAGCAAGTACTTTTTATGATTCAATGTTATACAAATGTATATATACATAGTAATGTCTAAGGAAATAAAATTCAATACCTTACACACCTTAAAATTTCATACCTTACACATTCAAAATTAAGTTCATTAAGAATAAATTAATTGGTTTGCCTTGTTGTCACAATGTTGAAATAAGAAGTGTTGTTACTTTTATTGTGTTTTCACTTTATGAATGTAAATAAATAAAAATATTGGTTAAATTAATTAAACACATGGTTTTGCTGTCATAATACAATATTTACTCAGAACAGTTTGTTACATTTTAAGGCTCTTTCAATCAATATTTAGCAACTCTAGAGACTAAGGTGGAGATTTTAAATGTTTTAGAGACCAGTAGGGCGTAGCCCGGATGGATTTTTGAAATAAGAATAGGCCTATATTTATCCCAGGGACCCTAAAAATGTTCATGTAAATTTTCAGTACAATCAGTTGAATAGTTTATGTGTGAAAGCAACATAAACAAAGGCACTTTCGCATTTATAATATCAGGATTATCACTATTATTATTATTCCTTAAGAATATGTCAATAAAGAAATATAACTAATGAATAATAATGTTAATTTGTAATGTACATTCAAATAATCCAAACAAATGATTTCTTATAAAATTTTCTATTTTGAGTTTGTTTAATACATCACTTTTGCAGAAGCTGTTTTATTTTTACTGTCTGAAAAAAATTAAAATGCCTTTTAAACACTATTAGCATAAGTATTTATGTATTGTTGTTTCCAAAACACTCTGCTATATTACTATAATATACATATATTATATCACATTATTAGAATTCCAGGATACTCAATTGCTTAACTCTTTACTTGGCAGAATATAGTAAGAAGGGATTGAAGTACTGTACATGATTTGCATAGTCAGGATGATGTATTTAAATGGTTACATGCTCTGTAAAGGGCTGAATAATAAAATGTGTAGAAATAAAATAATCCACACTACAACTTTATAAAAAGAGTGGTGTTGTAAGAAAAATGAAAGATTGACCTCAATTAAATTTTAAAATATACTGAAAAAGTGTATTATTGAAGTAAATTTTACTTTCAATTCATAAACTACTAAAGATACAACTTTTTGCATAGGAATGTATACATTTTTAGCTGTTATATAACTTTAGTTACAATGTTTCATCTTTAACAGTTCCCAAATTCAGCTCATCAAATTTATTTAGTTCTCAGAGTTGGTTGTCATTTTCATTTTAGGTTTTCCTCATCATTGTCAATTTTATATTGTTACCTTGCTCTGGTCCACACTTTCTTGCACCAATCTGGAGAGAGACTCCCCTCCACCATCAGATGATCATGGACCAAAGTAACCATCATCTTTCATACACCTTCTATTTCATTTCAGATTTCAGGTAAGTCCATTTATCTATGCTTAGAATTGTATATCTCTGTGAATTACATAACCTGTACCTTTTACACAGGTCTATTAGAACTACAAAGTTACACCAATCCTCACTTAAGGATTAGTGTGTATTGTTATATTATACACCAAATAAGCAGAATGTTCACTTTATAGTAACAGTATTTAATTAGTGCTTAAAAATAAACTGTGACAAGTATAATTTTGCTCTTAAAATATTTTATGTCAATTAAGACATATCAGTTAAGGCCTAACACATCTGCGCCAGTGGTGCCAACCCATACTCTTCAAATGTTTGTATCTGTTATCTAGTTGAGGAATTCTCTCAACATAAAAATCTACTGCCTGACATCTCAACCAACAAATGATGGTGTCTTGATGTTTGTTGGGTGAGGAAATATCAACCCTTTGATTTAGGATTAACATAGGATAGAGCCAAGTCTCATTATCACTCCCGATGCTTTAGCTTTGTTATCATAATGAAAAAAATGAAAAAGCTTTAATTGTATTTTTTAATTCTATAAATAAGAATTTTCAGCACCCAAAAGTTTTAAATGTTGCACATTAGTGCTACTTAATTCTGCAAATCTGTCAGGCTTTTTAAGAATTTAGATACTGTAAATGCAGATTCTCTGGCCTGTACCATTGCTAATAATATTGTAATCATATAAAATTGATGGCACGTGTCCGTCAAATCTTAAATTAACAATATCAATGATGCATTTTACTGTCACTCATTGCATTTAGCCCATAAACAGCACAAATGTCTCCAATGTCAAGCTTTAAGGGGTTTTGTTTAGTTCCAACTTTGGTACTTTTTATTTGTAAAGAAAGTTTTATGAAAATAAAATAATTTATAACAAAGTTATTCAAAATTAGGCATTTTATATTAACAAGGCTTTAACCAACCCATAATCAGTGTTTTTCTTTCTTTTATTTTATTTTCAAATGGTCAAAATAGCTAAATGAAGCATGAAGAAAATGTAGCTTGATTCACGGAGAGAGCAGTATCATTAATAGCTTCATAAGTGCTGAATACTAGTGTTATCAATATACTGTTATTCATTTCCATTGCTTTGTTAAAATTGTAAAACTGTTTAAAAGCACAATGATATTTTCCAGTAAGAAGGTGAACTAAATTAAGATTAAAGAAACTGAAAACTACATGACATCCAAGCATTTTCTAGCATGTATTGCACTGTACTATTTGTGCCCATTCAAGTATATTAATGGATTGAAGAAAAATATACCAACAGGCCTAAAACACTGTGTGAAAAGAGAATATGAAAGCCAAACCTGGAGTTAGAGCCACAAAATTAAGATAGTATGGCTTGCATTTGCAGAAATCATTGTCCTTTTGACTTGCTTTCAGACTGAACATTTGGTAATAAAAGAACACAAAAAAACAACAAAACACATTAACTTGAACGTTTTAATTAATTTTCCTATGTACAATGTTCTATAATTACAAAATTATCATACATTTACACTGGCTTAAACAAGAACCATAAACAAAGAACAATCAAAGTTATCAAATAATTTTTTATAGTAAATACTGTTATACGCAGTCAAAAGCGACATTTAAAAATGTAACATTGATAAACCGTCACAATGATGTAAACACATAAAATTACGTTAATTATTGTATTTGATATTAAACAATGGTCATCACAATTCACAATGATATCTCTAGAGAAGTTTAGAAACAACAAGATTGTTCATTTACCTTTTAGTTACTTTAATATAAACATCCTTACTTACAGTCTACGATACCGTACAGCCTTACGGTTTACATCTAACTTTGAAATTGCCCATCATCAGTCTTTTTTTATGGCAGCAGTAAAAAAGAAAGACAATTTAGGACAGATTTAAAATGGTTTCTATAATCAACCAATCTTTTTTAGAGTAGTATTGCACAATTGTTGTTGCACTGTTACAATGGTTTACAGCCCTTCGAT